>NC_047095.1:27977663-28277663 GCF_902459505.1 Geotrypetes seraphini
GACGTAGAAGTAGACGATTCTCTAAAAAAAAAATATATATATTTTGGAAGTATTTTATGAGAATGGAATTTAGACGCTATTGATCTTAGATGACTAGTGACTTAGGCCCAAAACAGACTTAGACTTTTTTTTATTATGCCATTTCTTGTGTCTTATGTGGGTCCCGGCTGAATATCATCCAGAGCCTGCATAATCTTCAGTGGTTAGTACTTATGAAATTAGCTCTTGATATTCAATTTTGGCGTTAGGAAATGGCCAGGCATTGAATATCTGGGGTTAACTCTGCCTGCAGCGGTCAGCCTTTAAAAAAAAACCACACTGATTGCCACATGGTTTCTTTCTATACTATCTCATATTTCAAGTTTCATTTTATTTTTGCTATAATACCTATAATAGTCACAGGTAAGTAGCTTACAGATACAAATCAACAATAAAAATAAAGTAAAGAAAAGAAAAGAAGAAATTTACATGCCATCAATCAGAGAAGGAGAGGAAAAGAAGAGAGAAAAAGAAAAAAGGTGATAAATCTGTTAGCAATACACAGACGCCAAGCCTGCATTGGAGCCATATGTTTTCTTCTAAAAGTATGATTTCAGTTATGTTTTAAATCTTGGAAAGGATCTCTCCATGTGCAGAGGGAGGGTTGAGGTATGCCATAAGGTAGAGCCCACTTCCTAATGCACTCATAATGTTTTGTGTGGAAAAAAGAGACTATTGATTGGTCTTGGTAGGTGGAATGTAAATTTCTGCCTGGTGTCTAGGAAAGCAGGTATTGTGATAGGAATTGTGGAAATCTGGATGAACAAATCTGATGTATAAGCATATTAACGATGTATAAGAATATTAATGAGAATTCTGCAGATCATAAGTAGCCAGTGATCTATTTGAAGCAGAGGAGTAACATAATCCCTCCACTTTGTACCATATCCTGTGTCAACCGGAGACAGTTCATGTCCTGTACAGGGAGACCATGGAAGAGGGAGTTACAGTAGTCTAACCAATTGACAACTGGTGTGAGTTAGTATGCAAAGTGACTTAGAGGGCCATTTTCGATAGGACATCTAAGTCTGAGTTTGGACGTTTTGGAAAATGCATCCAAAAAAAAATCAAGTATGGAAAACCATACATTTTCCATTTTTGAAACCGCAAGACGTCTTGTTTGTTTTTTAAATGTCATCCAAACACTAAGCCTGCCCTAAGCCCAGTTCATGTCCTGTACAGGAAGAGCATGGAAGAGGGAGTTACAGTAGTCTAACCAACTGATAACTGGTGTGAGTTAGTATGCAAAGTGACTTAGAGGGGCATTTTCGATAGAACATCTAAGTCTGAGTTTGAACGTTTTGGAAAATATGTCCAAAAAATCCAGTACAGAAAACCGTACATGTTCCTTTTTCAAAACCGCAAGACATCTTGTTTTTTATTTTATTTTTTAAATGGCATCCTGTCCTAAACCCACCCATAATATGCCTCAGCATGCCCCCTTGAAGTTTGGGAACACTGCAGACAGGAAGTCAAGCAAGACGTCTAGAAAATCAATTTTGAAAATGACTACTTTGACGTCTTGGTCTTTTATGATGTTTTTTGGAATTTTTATTTTTAAATGAGCCCCTTAGAGTACAAGCAAAGATGTACAAAGTGAAGTAGTTTCAGTTTTTAAAGAACAGTTCTTTATCAACAGTGAAACATGTCCAAAAATTCAGTTGATAGTCAATGGTGATAAAGTTTAAATTTGCCTGCTTCTGCTTCAAAGCACTACACGGACTTGCCCCTAAATATATAACTGATCTTTTCGTCTTCTCAGCCAACAGACACAAGAGAAGCTCACATTCCAACTTCGTTTCCCCCCCAGTGAGAGGTTGTAAACTGAAAAAACACCATGAACATCTTCTCTCGCACCAAGCAGCATCATGGGGTAAAGACCTAGAACAATTGCTTTCGCCCACTACTTATGAGGAATTTAGGAAACGTCTGAAAACACACCTGTTCCAAAAGTATCTAGACAACTGATCCTCTCTTCTCTCTCCCCTCTATAGCGATTAACTTGTTCTATTGATCACTCTCTCCTCAAAAATGGATTTCCTGTCCTATTAACCCTCTTTCTTCCTCCCCTCTTAAAGTCAATCAATTTGTACCTTTGCTTAATCTTTGTAAACCGCATAGAACTTCACGGTATTGCGGTATATAAGCTGTTTATTATTATTATTCCCAAGATTTACAGAATTAGCCATGTATAGAGGTTGAATAGAAACTTCACCAGCATAACTTTAGTCTTGGAAGGACTGAGCAATAATTTATGATCTGAAAGCCAATCTACAATAGTTGCTAATTAAGCATTAAGGAGGAAATTCTAAAACTAGCGCCTAAACTTAGACACCAGTAGGCACCTTACCGATGCCGTTAGAAATGGCAAAAAAAATGGCAAACTAGGAGCGCCTACCAGTGCCTAAATAAAAGGCACCAGAATCACACCTACATAGGTGCTTTATGCCTAACGTGACCATTTATTTTTTTCATCAAAAGGGGACATCTATTAATTGTCAATCCCGCCCTAGTACCGCCCCAATCCCGCCCTAGCCCCACCCTCAACACTGCCCTAGCCCCGTCCCCAATCCCACCCCAAATTTTTTCCATTCATTTTTCATGTACACATAATATCTTCATATTAATTCAGAATGGTAACCTTAAAATAAAATAAAAAAATACAAAGCACACTATACGCAGAGAAAATGTTAATTATCATTTGGGGTTTTCAAAGATGTCAAGGCAAATGACTTTAAAATATGCAATGTCACCTCAGTAACTATAGAAAAATAGACAAATATAGTGCAAAATATAGACAGCAGGTATAAATTCTCAAAACTGACAGGTTTTGATCACTAAATTGAAAATAAAATCATTTTTCCTACCTTTGCTGTCTGGTGATATCATGAGTCTCTGGTTGTGTTTCCTTCTTACTGTGTATCCTTTCTTTCATTTCTTTCTTTCTGCATTCAGGCCCAACAATTGTCCCTTTCTATTCCCTCCCTCCTTCCTTCCTATGTCCTTAGTGCCCCAGTGCCTCTGTCCTGTGTCCCTAGTGCCCCCATGCCTCCTTCCCATGTCCCTAGTGCCCTCAATGCCTCCTTCCCATGTCCATAGTGCCCCCAGTGCTTGTTCTGTGTCCTTAGTGCCCCCAGTGTCTCCTTCCCATGTCCATAGTGCCCCCAGTGCATGCCTGTGTCCTTAGTACCCCTTAGTGCCTCCTTCCCATGTCCCTAGTGCCCCCAGTGCCTCCTTCCCATGTCCATAGTGCCAATGACTCCTTCTCATGTCCATAGTGCCCCCAGTGCCTGTCCTGTGTCTCTAGTGCCCCCAATGCCTCCTTCCCATGTCCATAGTGCCCCCAGTGCCTGTCCTGTGTCCATAGTGCCCCCAGTGCCTCCTTCCCATGTCCCTAGTGCCCCCAATGCCTCCTTCCCATGTCCATAGTGCCCCCCAGTGCCTGTTCTGTGTCTCTAGTGCCCCAGTGCCTCCTTCCCATGTCCATAGTGCTACCAGTGCCTGTCCTGTGTCCCTAGTGCCCCAGTGCCTCTTTCCCATGTTCCTAGTGCCCCCAATGCCTCCTTCCCATGTCCATAGTGCCCCCAGTGCCTGTCCCGTGCCCCCAGTGCCTCCTTCCTATGTCTTCTCTTGCCTTTGTCCCTCCCCCGAAGCCAGCCTGCCTGCCTACTTCCTTCCCTCTCTCCAGTGCCTGATTCAACCACCCCAACCCGCAGATTCAACCCCCCCCGCGCCACAGATTCAAACCCCCTGCCCGCCCGTCCGCCCGCCCTTGTACCGCCACTGCCTGCCTGTCTGCCTCCCTGCCATGCCAATTGAAACGCTAGGCCACCGCCGCTGCTTCTTGGCTTCTTCCCAATGTCAATTTTGACATTGGAGAGGAAGTTCGGGCCAATCAGGCAGCGATTGTCTGGCCCCGAACTTCCTCTCCGACGTCAAAATTGACGTCGGGAAGAAGTCAAGAAGCAGCGGCGGCGGCCCAGCATTTCAATCGGTGCGGTAGAGAGGGAAAGTGATTGGCCGTCCTGGTGTCCCCGCGCACAGTTTCGGGACGCTGTCCCTGAAAACGGGACATTTTGGTGTCCCGAAGCAGTGGGTTGGGACAACGGGACGGTCGGCCCGAAAACGGGACTGTCCCATTGAAAACGGGATGTATGGTCACCTTATTTATGCCATCAAATGCCAAAGTAGGCATGGTCAATGCCCAAAGTGGCGTTAGGCAGCCTAAAGCGCCTATGTAGGCATGATTCACGCAAAGATAGGCACCGGAAATGTAGGCCCAGAAAACCCTGGCCTACAATTCTAGCACCTATCTTTCTCATAGGCGCGATTGTGAAACCGGTGCCAGTGTGTGATTGGCATGCGATTGGGGACCACTTTTAAGACGGCAGCCGATATCGTTGCTGGTTGCAGATTCTGGCCTTAAGTGAATAAATGTCAGATTCATCAGAAGAATCAATGGTACATAATATCGGAATGTTATCAGCGTAGATTTAAAAAAGTATTGTTTAGAGCCTGAATTGAAGATGTTAAAGATGATAGGAATGTATTGAATAAGATGGGTGCAAGCATCAAACCTTTTGGAATTCTGCAGGGGAGATGGCATTATATAGAACAAGAATCACCCCATAGTACCATGTTAATGCATTGTGTTAAAATTGTGTTAAATAAGAATGAAACCAGAAATAAGCTGTATCAGTGATGTTGACATAAGAGAGTTTGTATAAAAGAAGACTGTGGTCCACAAGATCCCTGCTGACAGGTCCAGTGGCGTTTGTGTTAGTCCAATTAGTAGTACATATAAGAGACTGTTCCCTTCAAATGACAGACCTCAAAACCCCATCTGAAAGGGATGAAGGGAGCCAGTGGTTTCTAGATGATACATAAACATAGAAACATAGAGTATGACGGCAGAAGAGGGCCAGCGGCCCAACAAGTCTGCCTACTTAAGAACCCTCCCTCCCTGGTGCCCCTCTTTCATGCACAACTTTGTAGCACTCCCACCTGTTTGTCCCATCGACTTTTGAAGTCAGGTACACTACTGGCCTCGACCACCTGGCGTGGAAGTTTATTCCATCGATCAATCACCTGTTCGGTGAAGAAGTATTTCCTGGTGTCACTATGAAATCTTCCCCCCTTAAGTTTTAGCGGATGCCCTCTTGTCCCCCTTAAGTTTTAACGGATGCCCTCTTGTCACCGTGGGACCTGTAAGAAAAAAGATTTCTTCCTCCACCTCAATTCGACCCGTGATGTATTTGAATGTTTCTATCATGTCCCCCCTTTCTCTGTGTTTCTCGATTAAAGTTTAGTTAATAAATGCAAAAACCCCTATCAATAAATCAAATCAAACATACAGTTAAAGAAAGGCAAACTTTGAAATTACTCAATCAGCTAAACCAGCAACTAATAATACCTAAATTAGTCACAAACTTTATTAGTATCATAACATTTATAAATTAATCATAGTAACAAAAAACATTTAGCATAAATATATAAACTTGTAAACATATAGACATACCAGACAAACAAACGTACACCCAGACAACAATGACAATCGTAACAGCAATAGTTTAAAGATCGTGTGAAAAAAGAATTAAGCAATGACTGAAAATAGCTGAAAAGTGCAGCATGAAACTTGAAACATGAACCAGCTGAAACACATTCAAGAAAGTCCTTAATTACAACCAGCCCACAAGGGGTTCCAAATTCAAAATACAAAGTTCAAAGTTCAGGGTGCAAAAAGCGCAAAAGAGCAAAGTCACAAATAAATAACAAATAAATCCAAATCGCCTCAAAAATGGAAAATCACACGTTGAAAAAAACCAAAGAAGAACCAAAAAAACCCAAAAAATCTCCAAAAAATCAGATGTAAAACAAATCCAGGAAATATACCTCACACGATCACAATCACCATTCCTGGGTTGGACAAAACCATAAAATCAGGTAAATTCCCAAACACATCTTCTCTCCTTCTTCACATCTTCTCTCCTCCTTGACACAGGCCGTGTTTCAAAGCCTTATTTTTCAAAAGGAAGAATAAGGCGGGCAGAGAATCACAGCAAGGTCTGTTACCAACTGTCTAACCCAGGGATGGTGATCGTGACTGTGATCATGTGAGGATCTACATGGTATATTTCCTGGATTTGTTTTGCATCTGATTTTTTGGAGATTTTTTGAGTTTTTTTGGTTCTTCTTTGGTTTTTTCAACATGGGATTTTCCATTTTTGAAGAGATTTGGATTTATTTGTGACTTTGCTCTTTTGCGCTTTTTGCACCCTGAACTTTGAACTTTGAACTTTATATTTTTAATTTGGAACCCCTTGTGGGCTGGTTGTAATTAAGGACTTTCTTGAATGTGTTTCAGCTGGTTCATGTTTCAAGTTTCATGCTGCACTTTTCAGCTATTTTCAGTCATTGCTTAATTCTTTTTTCACACGATCTTTAAACTATTGCTGTTACGATTGTCATTGTTGTCTGGGTGTACGTTTGTTTGTCTGGTATGTCTATATGTTTACACGTTTATATATTTATGCTAAATGTTTTTTGTTACTATGATTAATTTATAAATGCTATGATACTAATAAAGTTTGTGATTAATTTAGGTATTATTAGTTGCTGATTTAGCTGACTGAGTAATTTCAAAGTTTGCCTTTCTTTAACTGTATGTTTGATTTGATTTATTGATAGGGGTTTTTGCATTTATTATATATCTCTCTTGCCCCTAATGGTCTTTTCCTTTTTTGATCTCTCAGGGTTTGGTTGTATTAAAGTTTAGTTGCCAAGTTCTGGACCATTGTTCCAACAAAAATAGGTCCTGCTCCATAGTGTTTGGCCTGGTTGCGCTATCAGGTTCTGTTGCTCTGCCCACAATGTTGCATAGTTTAGTATCATCAGCAAATAATGTAATTCTGCCTTGAAGTCACTGAGTTAGATCCATAAGAAAGATATTAAATAGCATCGGGCCAAAGACTGAACCCTGTGGCACTTCGCTGGTCACTTTTGACATATTTGAGGGAATACCGTTCACCATTACTCTTAGAAATCTGCCGCTAAGCCAGTCTTGTACCCATGCTGTCAGTGTTTTTCCTAGTCCTAATGAGTTCATCTTGTTTAATAACCTATGGTGTGGAACACTATCAAAAGCCTTGTTAAAGTCTAAATACATGACATCCAGGGGCTCACCCTCATCCAGTTTTTTTGTTACCCAGTCAAAGAAGCTTAGGTTGGATTGACAAGACCTTCCCTTTGTAAAGCCATGCTGGTGGGGATCCCTTAATCTTTCATCATCCAGAAATGTGTCCAATCTGTTCTTGATCAATTTCTCCATGAGTTTACTCACTATCGATGTGAGACTCACCGGTCTATAATTTTCAGCCTCTGACCTGCATCCCTTTTTGTATCAGTTGATCAGCAACTACTGTATATGTTCTGTCAGCTTAGATATGAAAGGCAGATTCATGATAGGGCGTAAATTAGTCACATCATCATCAAGTAAATTGATGACTTTCCTTTTCAGACTAAGGTACATTAGATAGAGTGTGAGCTCACTGGGACATATATGGAAAAATGCTTGAGTACCTGAATGTAAAATCACTTAGGCTATAAGTAGTATATAAATACTAAATAAAAATACAAAAATAAATAAACATTTCCAATATTGGAAAGCTGCTCTAGGTTGTAGAGAGACAGTGATAATTATATGTAAATAAAGCATAAATAAAGGACGGAGCCATTTGAAAAGATGAGAAGGCATTGGGTCATGAGGTGCTGTCGTAGTCTTAGAATCACAAAGTAGATGATGTAAATGTAGACTACTCAGGAGCTCAAAGACAGACAGTTTTAGAACTAGTGCCTATGGACTGGAAGATTGCAGAGGAGCAAACATTAAATTGGTATCTCCCTGAGCCCAGGTATCAGAGGACACAGGTAAACCTACAGCTTGATTGGAAAAGGTATCCCTAAGGCCCCATATCTTAGTCTGAAACTGAATGGCCAAAATATCAGACATGAACTACTCAGAAAGAAGATTACAGTGTGGCCTCTGAAAGGGAGTAGAGAATCATATACAATATTGCTGAATTGAGGGCCTGCGTAATAAGTTTAGAATAGTAGCGTTTCTTGGAAGTTGTCACTGCTGCCATGTATTCCTGTAGGAAATTTTCTGAAGATCAACTCTTCATCCACTTTCTTTCCTTATACCTAAGTAACATAATGGAATATTTTATTATATCAAGAACTGATTTCCACATACATGAACACCACCACATTTTCATCAAGTGAATCACCCGCTACATTTATACAAATATTGGTATAAAACCTAATCAATGAAGGTCTCCCTCCATTGAGAATGAAAACCTGGATTTACAGAAAATCTCTAAATTGTAGTCTCTGAGAATATACCAGTCCAATATATACTTGCTAGGCTCCAAAAAGAGTACCGTATTTTCGCGGATATAACGCGCGCGTTATACGTGATTTTACGTACCGCGCATACCCCTCGTGCGTTATATGCCTGAGCGCGGTATACAAAAGTTTTTAAACATAGTTCCCACCCCGCCCGACGCCCGATTCACCCCCCCAGCAGGACCGCTCGCACCCCCACCCCGAACGACCGCTCGCACGCGCTCCCACCCGCACCCGCATCCACGATCGGAGCAAGAGGGAGCCCAAGCCCTCTTGCCCGGCCGACTCCCCGACGTCCGATACATCCCCCCCCGGCAGGACCACTCGCACCCTCACCCCGAAGGACCGCCGACTCCCCAACAATATCGGGCCAGGAGGGAGCCCAAACCCTCCTGGCCACGGCGACCCCCTAACCCCACCCCGCACTACATTACGGGCAGGAGGGATCCCAGGCCCTCCTGCCCTCGACGCAAACCCCCTCCCCCCAACGACCGCCCCCCCCCCAAGAACCTCCGCCCGTCCACCAGCCGACCCGCGACCCCCCTGGCCGACCCCCACGACACCCCCACCCACCTTCCCCGTACTTTGTGTAGTTGGGCCAGAAGGGAGCCCAAACCCTCCTGGCCACGGCGACCCCCTAACCCCACCCCGCACTACATTACGGGCAGGAGGGATCCCAGGCCCTCCTGCCCTCGACGCAAACCCCCCTCCCTCCAACGACCGCCCCCCCCCCAAGAACCTCCGACCGACCCGCGACCCCCCTGGCCGACCCCCCCACCCCCCTTCCCCGTACCTTTGGAAGTTGGCCGGACAGACGGGAGCCAAACCCGCCTGTCCGGCAGGCAGCCAACGAAGGAATGAGGCCGGATTGGCCCATCCGTCCTAAAGCTCCGCCTACTGGTGGGGCCTAAGGCGCGTGGGCCAATCAGAATAGGCCCTGGAGCCTTAGGTCCCACCTGGGGGCGCGGCCTGAGGCACATGGGCCAAACCCGACCATGTGTCTCAGGCCGCGCCCCCAGGTGGGACCTAAGGCTCCAGGGCCTATTCTGATTGGCCCACGCGCCTTAGGCCCCACCAGTAGGCGGAGCTTTAGGACGGATGGGCCAATCCGGCCTCATTCCTTCGTTGGCTGCCTGCCGGACAGGCGGGTTTGGCTCCCGTCTGTCCGGCCAACTTCCAAAGGTACGGGGAAGGGGGGTGGGGGGGTCGGCCAGGGGGGTCGCGGGTCGGTCGGAGGTTCTTGGGGGGGGGCGGTCGTTGGAGGGAGGGGGGTTTGCGTCGAGGGCAGGAGGGCCTGGGATCCCTCCTGCCCGTAATGTAGTGCGGGGTGGGGTTAGGGGGTCGCCGTGGCCAGGAGGGTTTGGGCTCCCTTCTGGCCCAACTACACAAAGTACGGGGAAGGCGGGTGGGGGTGTCGTGGGGGTCGGCCAGGGGGGTCGCGGGTCGGCTGGGGGACGGGCGGAGGTTCTTGGGGGGGGCGGTCGTTGGGGGGAGGGGGTTTGCGTCGAGGGCAGGAGGATCTGGGATCCCTCCTGCCCGTAATGTAGTGCGGGGTGGGGTTAGGGGGTCGCCGTGGCCAGGAGGATTTGGGCTCCCTCCTGGCCCAATATTGTCGGGGAGTCGGCGGTCCTTCGGGGTGGGGGTGCGAGTGGTCCTGCCGAGGGGGGAGAAGAATCGGACGTCGAGGGGGGGCATCAGGCTTTCAGGATGGGGACAGGACTTCAAGGGGGGACAGGCAGGACTTCAAGGGGGGACAGGCAGACCTTCAAGGGGGGACAGGACTTCAAGGGGGACAGGCACGGAGAGGCGGGGCAGTGCACCGAAAGTCAGGGCGGGTGAACGGTGAGTCGGGGCAACCAGAGGAGAGTCGGGGCAGTGCACCGAAAGTCAGGGTGAGTCGGGGCAACCAGATGAGAGTCGGGGAGGGCGAAAGGAGAGTCGGGGTGGCCAGAGGAGAGTCGGGGAGAGCGAAAGGAGAGTCGGGGTGGCCAGAGGAGAGTCGGGGAGAGCGAAAGGAGAGTCGGGGTGGCCAGAGGAGAGTCGGGGAGAGCGAAAGGAGAGTCGGGGTGGCCAGAGGAGAGTCGGGGAGAGCGAAAGGAGAGTCGGGGTGGCCAGAGGAGAGTCGGGCAGCATGTGCGTTATATGCCTGAGCGCGGTATAGAAAAGTTTTTGTACATATCATCGTGATTTCTGCGCGCTATACCCCTGTGCGCGTTTTACAATGGTGCGCGTTATATCCGCGAAAATACGGTAACTCTCATATTCCTAAGGCTGAACACAGCAGTGTCTTTTGTTGCAATTCCACTCAACTGACAGCCAGCCCGACACAGAGCTGTGTTTCGCTGAGTCAGCGTCATCAGGAGCTGTAACCGCTTCAAGTTTTCCTACCTTCATATATGTCTTTAATCCTTCACATTCATCATACAGCAGCAACAGTCAGGGTTCTACACCTCCCTTTCAACTCAAGGATCCAAACACTGAAAACTGGAGATTTGTGACTAATAATGATGTTAAAGCAGCTGTAGTGGAAAGGTTTAAAATCCAAAATGTAACGCCTTTAAAAAGAGGCATGTCTGAACATGCCTTGGTGATGGGGGGTTAGTAGTTCTGTTGTCATGCTGAGTAGAGAATGACACAGTGACAAAATTCATCACCGTTCCCGTCCCCGCGGATAACCGCGGGAAATAATCCCATATCATTTTCTAATGTCTATTTCAACCTCAGTCCTTCTACACCAGCATTCTTCAGAGCAAAGCTTGTGGGTCAGTGGTTGTGGCCATTCATTCTGATTCTTATGTGAGCCAAGGATAATGAAGCCATTGTGACATCACTGATGTGATTGGCTCTTAGGTACTGGTGGAATGAAGCATTATGACATCACAATATCTGCTCTGGATACCAGAGACTGTCATTCTGTAGTGTCTGTTTCAACCTCAGTCCTTCTACACCAGCATTCTTCAAAGCAAAGCTTGTGGGTCAGTGGTTGTGGCCATTCATACTCTGATTCTTTCCTCTCTCCTTAAAGAATGAAATGAAGATGGTTTCCCGCGGGGACGGGAACGGTAATGAATTTTGTCACTGTGTCATTCTCTAATGCTGAGGGCTTAAAGGAAATGATTTGGCAAATAACGTGTGATTAGAACAAGCACTATAGAAAAGAATGAGGGGATACCCATCAGCAGAAAATCTTATTGAATCACTGAGGTGTCCAGCAGATACCGGTGAACAAACAAAATGCAAATTAACAGACTCCGAAATTCAAGAGCTCTCAGATGCACAAAAATTGCACGATTCAGGCACAGAAAATGAAGATGCAATCTTTGAACTACCAGATGACAATGCTGTGGAGGCTAGGGTGGAGGTCGAAACAACATTTTTGTTGGAAAATCTAGGATCTCCCATGGTAAGAGAAAGGCACTTTTTATTATCACAGTTTTATGAAGCTGGTTGTGCTCATGTGTTTTAAAAGATATTGTAGAAGAGGTAATTAATTTCTAGGTTTGTTTGTTTTTTGTAGGGAAGCGATGGATCTTCACACCCACAAGAACCTGAGGACACGGAGTACATAACGGTGATAAATCTATCCTGTGTTTTTTCTGTTATTGTCAAAGAGAACCAATGGAGATTGAATGTAACCAAAAGGACAGCTAAAAATCAAGGTCTGAAGATGTGTATGGTTTTAGCTAGTGGACTGACAGGACTTTCCAAAACACCACCAGTGCACGGTCATTTCCATTAAAGTACATTTAAATCAGCTATAAGGGTAAGGGTATACTGTTTTATAAAGAAATGCCTGTGTGGGGTGACGGAGGAAGACTGTGCAGCCTGTTTAATGAGGGAACAACATATCACAATTGCCTGAGGTGGGAGCAAAAGGATATACACCGAAACTCAGGAAAACTTGTGCTAGGCTATGTTTAGAACATGTTGTAAATGTGGCCATGTTAGTAGGTTATAAAATGGAAATATTGCTGTTTTGTAATGAAAGTATTGATACAATCATTGATTTCATCAGAGATATTAAGATATCTATAAAAGGGGTGCAGCTTCGTGAGAGATAAAAACTATATGCAGATAGTGGAAAGTTTAATCCGTGACAGCGATTACACTGGATAACAAATTTTTCCAAAAGTTTTGCTTCCTTAAAACAGACTGGTGATTATGATGGAGCACTTCAAAATAAACACAAATATAATTTCCCACTGACTGTATCACATAGGAATTTTGAGAATCACGATGGCATCTTTAATTGACTATAACATGTTTAATATACAAAGTTTCTGATATGCTGTGCTAGTTCACTGTGGCTAAAAGTATTTTCCTGCTGATTTTTGTTTGTACTCCGTTCCCAGTGCATCTCGTTGCAGTGTCCAACAATAGGCAGCAAGCATTGATGGATTCCAGTTACCCTGATATCTTTTTTTCTTTAGTGACAATGATCTGGTGAAACCTTTCGCCATGTTCATCGCTGACTGCACCAAGATTTGCAGGGAAGAAGTCCAAGTGTGAATGTAGAAAGTGCGTCTTCAGTGACATGTTGCACTTCTTAGTTTTGTATGCTCTAAGAAGTTTGTCAACCAGGTGAATATAGTTTGGTGCTCTGTAACTGCCAAGAAAATTCTCAACAACATCTTTGAATGCTTTCCAGGCGATTTTCTCTGGCTCAACTAACAGATCTTCAAATCTCATATCCGATCTGTGGACCAACAAAAATGCCTTCCTTAATCTTGACATCAGTTATTAATTATTAATTGCATTAGCTTGAAAGTATAACAATAAATTGTAAAAATGTACTTTTTTGTTAAAATGGTACATGATATGTGATTTTCGTGATCAGCAGCCAAAAATCTGTAAGATAGACCTGAAAGTGTTGAAGAAGCAAATACTTTGTTGTCCAGTGTTATAGACCATTCTTCAGAAGACATGAAGTGTTGTAAAAAAATCTATTAATTTTTAAAATGTGTTTTTATTCACAGGGATCTATGAGTGGGGAAAATACAAATTGAAGTGTACTTGTTTTTTGTATAAAGCTTTAAACATTTAGGGGCTCATAATCAAAAGAGAAAAACGTCCAAAAACCGGCCTAAGTCGGCACTTGGACGATCATAAACGAAAGACGTCCAAGTGCCGATAATCAAACTGGGTTTTGGACGTATTTATAAACGACCTAGGCCTTCATAGTGCCACTGAACGACCATAGCTAAACAGGGCGTTTCAGGAGGAGTGTCGAGGGTGGGATTTGGGCGGGACGTGGGCAGGCTTAAACTTAGTCGTACAGCATGTATAACCGAAAGTTTTACAACAGAGCCTAGACGGAACTTGGACGTTGTGACTAAGACCATTTAAAACATGATCTAAGTCACAAAAACCCACCTAAAGTCACCAGATAAGCACTGCAAATACATAATACAGACCCCCACACACTACCCCAGTGATCACCAACCCCCCCCAACCCTATAAAAATTGTAATCACACCTGTAAAATTCAGCCTCCAGAACATCATCACCTGGCAGCCTGGCATAGGAAAGCCTAGTCGTCCTGCACAGAGGCAGCTTAAGTCGTCTTGGGAGTGGGTTAGGGATCCATAGAGAGGAGGCCCCATATCCATAAGCCCCTGTAATCACTGCATTGATACTGAAACATTTGCACTCCCCTATACACCTCCAAAACCCTTTTGTACTGCCATATAAGTGGCTCCTGCAGCCATAAGGGCTATTAGGGTGGTAGATAAGTGGGTCTAGGGGATTCTGAAGGTGGTTTGGGGGCTCACTATGACCTTTATGGGAGCTGTAGTGAGATGATGACACGGCACCTTTTTTTGTGAAGTTCACAGCAGTGCCCTGTAAGGAACCCCACTATTTAGGTGCCATATCTGGGTGTTCACTCCATCATTTTGCAGACCCCCTGCCACGTCCAACAGGGCTTGTTCTAGGCGTTTTTGACTTGGACGAAAAGTTGGACGAAAATATGGTATAAAGATGGACGATTTAGCAGCTTGGATGATCAGATCGGCAGGACATGTAGATAAACGATTTTTGAAACAAAAAAAAATTTGGATGTATTTTTTGAAAATGTGTCCTAAGCTATTTTTTACTTTGGACGACTTGCGACTTGGACGAAAACAGACTTAGACATTCCTTTCAATTATGCCCCTCTTAATGTGCAACTAAAATATTTACAATAGGAATGTACTGTTTGGATGATGAATCCACTTAGGGCTCTTTTTATGAAGGTGCACTAGGGTTTTTAGCGCACGCACAAAATTACCACGCGCTATAGCTTGCGGTAGCCGAAAATCTACCGCCAGTGGCTAGCGCACTCGGGAATTTAACACATGCTATTGCGCACGTTAAGGCTCTAGCACATCTTTGTAAAAGAAGCCGTTAAAGCTTCACCAAAGAATTCTGCAGAGTTGTATGCATTTAAAAATATACTGTGATAGAAAAGATCAACCAACATGCTGGTTTTGTGGAGGTTGCATCAGACCCTGGGTGCATCAACCACCACCATGATGGGTAGAGATAGATATCATTGTTTTTCTTTCTCTAAATCTATCCTTGCACTTAAAAACAGGAGTGGGAGTCTGCTTGTAGAAATAAACTGTCTCTTACCAGAAGGAGACAACAAAGAATGTTGTTTTTTTTTACTTTCTTTATTGATATTTTGAACTTTATAATGTATACAATTGAAAAATCAGAAAAACTATATGAAAATACATTATTAATGTTAAAAAGTAAGTAACGGTTGTATTCTCAACAGGTATGCTGTTTTAAAAAAGCAGCATCTACAATTGTTCTTTTTATTTCATGTTTAGACCAAGAAACTATTATTGGATGACCTGTGCTTTCTACATCAACAAGTTCTAACCAGTAATCAGTTCTTTACCAGAAGCCAAAAGATAAACAAAATAGTGAGTATTCTGGTTTTGTAAAGATAAACAAAATAGTGAGTATTCTGGTTTTGTAAAGATAAAGAAATTAAATTAAATTAACCAGCCTAGTTCTGTTTTCTTGCTGCTATACGATGACCATTTCTACGACATAACCGACGTCAAAACATTTTATGGGGAATGTAACTTCCAGGAACCTTATAGTCATGACCACGCTTCCACATTATGGTGTCGTCTTTGTTTGACACCAATGTGTGTGAACAATGTCGGTGTACAACAGAGATATCCTACATGCAAGCTGTGTTGTCACTCTAAAGACTGTTTAGATAGACTTATGCAGTTGGCATATAAAAAGGAAGTGGAGTGTTTATCTAAGACATTGTGTCAGAAAGCTGTTAGAACATGCTGTTTTTTTATTGACTGCCATGCCTGACAATATTGCATAGTATTACAGTTGCTGGCAACCTTTGTATAAAGAAATGTTAAAATAAATATCCTTTTATTACATTTATGGACATTTTGCCTGATACTTTTAATGATGATCGAATGTTTCCAACTTATAAAATAAACTTCTTTATTGTAGATGATATAATGGATTCTGTGTGTAAAAGTGGTGAAAAAGAGAATGTCTTTAATAAGTATGTGTATCACGGAAACCTGAGCATCATATATATTTTTCAGAATGTTTACTGCAAGACAAAACAGGCTGGACTATAACTTTAAATAGCAAATGAATGGTGCTCTCTAAGAATCCTAGAGATAAGTTACAGATTGCCGTTCTAGGCAGATGTACCCTGGAAAATCGTGATTATGTTGTGTTTGTATATATGAAAAATGAATGGAAAAATGTTATTACAATTAGTACTATTATGGGGGTGAGGTCTGGGGTGGAGACTGGGCAGGGTCTGGGGTGGAGCTTGCAGGCCCCCCCAAACAAAAAAGTGTTCCCCTGCCAATGGGTACTGCAACATTGGAAGAACACTTCTGTTGTTGATTATAGTATGTGGTGGAATACCGTTTGTGTTACAGCTAAGTTTGAAAGGGCAGCTGCTATAAAGAATAGATCTCTTATTGCTTTTGAATGTGTCTGGAAACCTATGCTAGAAATATCCTTGCTTACTATACCAACATTACCACGTTATCTGTACAACTTTTTAAAAACGTTGTTTTCTGTGAAGGTTTTTTTTTAGGTTAACTCAATTGTTTCTGATTCAGGAACCAATCTTTTTCTAACTGCGTTTGGTATCTATTTCTGTGATAGATCTCAGATCCTTCAGAAAGAGCTAATTGTTAGTTTTTTATCCACTTCTTCAAATTAAAATTTTAGCATCTGCTGCTAAGCTTGTTCCAGCTCCTGAGTGGTCTGCGTTCAACCCAGTAACTGCTTTTATATTCGGCAAGATGCTGTCTTCAATCAAAAACATTTGTTCACTAGCAGACTTTTTCCTTCTTCATTAATAAAGCACAGTCACATTGGATTGCACTCCTTTTTGCAGTTGATAAAGGCTTAACAGAGAGATATTTTCCATCAAGGTGGAAGCATCACTTTGCGCTTGTCCACACTGAACTTATATGGAGCCACCTCCCTACTTCAACTGATGCTCTTATCTACGAAGGGCCACTGAAAAGTTCTCAGCTCAACCAACAAAGTTGGGGCAGTCTCCATCAAGGGCTATACACTTAGTCCAGCGATTTTCCACTTTTTTTGTTACTTATTCGTCCGTACTAACAACCAGTTTGCCATGTTCTATTTGAACAAGGAAGAATAGGATCTTATCCCTTTTGTCTGGAGGCAGTCAAGATTTGGAATTGAGCAAATGCTCATGCATTACTTCTCAGGGTGGTGTATTTAACGGGGAAGCAGAATATATTGTTAGACAAGTTGAGCAGACTTCTTCAGCCTTATGAATCATCTCTTAGCACAAGACTTGCATCCAATTTTTTCTCGATGGGGAATTCTAGACAGATCTCTGGCTTCCACATTTGTGTTCCAGACTCTCTATTCCCCAATCACATTGCATTGGATGCCTTTCTACTTCATTGAGGAGGGGACAAGGTCCTGTAGGCATTTCCTTCAATCGCTCACATAAGGAAAACTCTACTTAGATGTTGCCAAGATTGGAGCACTTAAAGCACCCTTTGGCCATGCCAGATTTGTTTTCCACTTTTCTTAGAACTTTTGTTCAGGAGATTGTGGAAACTGCACTAACAGTAGGCTGCTGTATCTTCTGTCATAGAAGTGTCTAAGACCATAAGAATAGACTAAACTAAACTAAACTAAACCTTAGGTTTGTATACCGCACCATCTCCATAGTCGTGGAGCTTGGCACGGTTTACAGGAATTGTGGTGAGAAAGGAACTCCAAGGAAGGGCTAGATGAAGATCGGAGGAAAGAAGAATGTTAGAGGGCTAGGATGTCAGATGAGGAGGGAGTGTTAGATTTATGAGAAAAGCCAGGTTTTCAGATGTTTATGGAAGGGTTGGAGAGAATTCAGGTTCCGAAGAGGGGAGGTAAGGTTGTTCCAGAGCTCGGTGAATCTGAAGGGGAGGGAAGTCCCCAGTTTTCCTGGGTGGGAAATGCCTTTTAATGAGAGGAAGAATAATTTTGATTTTTGGGTAGGTCTGGTGGTATTAAGATTTGAGGAGTTCCAAGAAAGAGGAATT
The DNA here is from genome assembly GCF_902459505.1 of Geotrypetes seraphini. Taxonomy (NCBI): domain Eukaryota; kingdom Metazoa; phylum Chordata; class Amphibia; order Gymnophiona; family Dermophiidae; genus Geotrypetes; species Geotrypetes seraphini. The sequence goes on from NC_047095.1 coordinate 27,995,659, forward strand.
AATGGAGGAAGGATGCCGTGGAGGATCTTGAAAGTTAGGCAGATGCATTTGAAGTGGACTCTGGAAATTATCGGAAGCCAGTGAAGCTTGAAAAGGAGCGGTGAGACATGATCGAATTTACTTTTTGCAAAGATAAGCTTGGCCGCGGCATTTTGAATTCATTGGAGTCTGTGAAGGTTTTTCTTCATTAGGCTTATGATGATAGAATTGTAATAGTCCAGTCTGGAGAGGATGATGGATTGGATGAGAACAACAAAATGTTTTTGATGGAAACAGGATCTTACTTTCCTCAGCATGTGTAGGCTGAAATAGCATTTTTTTACCAGGGAGTTGAGGTGGTCATTGAAGGACAATGTAGAATCAATGATGACGCCCAGGACCTTATTGGGTCAGACCAATGGTCCATCTAGCCCAGTATCCTGTCTTCAAGGAGGCCAATCCAAGTCACAGATACCTGGCAAAAACCCAAATAATAGCAGCATTCCATACCATCGATCCAGGGCAAACAGTAGTTTCCCCCATGTCTGTCTCAACAGCAGACTATGGACTTTTCTGCCAGGAACTTGTCCAAACCTTTAAAAAAAACAGCTACATTAACCACTCTTACCACATCCTCTGGCAACGCATTCCAGAGCTTAACTATTCTCTGAGTGAAAAAATATTTCCTCCTATTGGTTTTAAAAGTATTAGTTGGTAAATCTTGATGCAGTAAAAAAATCAATTCACTTGTACCTGTTCTGTACCACAAACAGGACATACAAGCAAAGTAGAGGAGAGATGGGAGTGAAAGTACAATTTCTGATAGGAACTTCACAAAAAGGGTGTCACATATACATCTCACCAGAACTCTCTTATAGGTTATGGTGAGCCCCACAAAACATCCCCAAAACACACTGTGCCCACCTGTCTACAACCCCAATAGCCCTTATGGCTGCAGGTGGCACCTATATGGCAGTAGGGTTTGGTTTTTTTTTGGTGGGCTCACATTTTCCACCATGAACCTAGTGGTTAGAGTGGCTTATGGGCCTGGGTCCTCCTCTCTATAGTTCACTAGCCCACCCCCCAGGCTACTTAACACACCTGTATGCAGCTCTACTAGGCTTTCCTATAGCATGTGCTGATGTTCTGGAGACAGGTATGTACGATTTATTCTGATATCTGTGGTAGTGTGAGGGGGTCAGTGATCACTGGGGGAGTGTGTGTGGGTCTTTACGTTGCCTCTGCAGTGGTTACTGATCACTTTGGATACCTTTTTTGGCACTTATACCTGCTTTTATATCGACTAATTCACAACGTATAAGTTTCATCCAGGAAGTCCCTACAGGTCGACTAAGTCTAGATCAGCCCACATCCCACCCAAATACCACCCTAACTAATCCTCCAGATATGCCCCTTTGAGCTCTGGGCACACAGCAGCATTCAGAAGCCTAAAAAGTCTATGGATATGTCTAGAAAGTTGGTTTAATTATCAGCACTTGGATAATCTGTCTTTTAGGTCATCCAAGTGCCGACTTGGGTGAGTTTTTAGATATGTTTTAGTTTTGATTATGAGCCCCATAATATACATATCTTCAAGTGAGTAGGTGAGCATTAGTAAGGAAAAGCATGCTTGAGTCTGTGATGGGCACTATGTCAACACATGCAAGTGAGAGGCTGGTGTGTCTGTGAATGCATGGTATGTGGAATGTGTGAGCATAATTGAGTGGGTATGTGTGTATGTGAGTGGGTGTTGTTTGGACTTTTTAGGCCTGGCTCTATAAATGGCACCTAACAGCGTGTAACTCCTAGGCGCTGCTTGGCGTAGTTGTCAATCAACCCCTAGGCACCATTTACAGAATCGTGCCTAAGGGTGCCTAACTTGACTTAAATGTCGTTAGGCATCCTGAAGTTAGGTGCCAGTATATTCGGCCAGGGTTTTCCTGGCCTAATTTACCGGCACCTAACACAGATGCCTAACGATGCCTAAGTCATACCACATCAATTCTCTGCCCCTAACCATGCCTACTTTTGAGATAGGTGTCGCTAGGTGCCAGTAGGTGCCTCGACTTAGGCATTGGTAGGCACCTCTCCAAGTTCCACTCAGAAATCTTAATTGTTTTTTTTATTTATTTTTTGAATGAGCTAATATTGGGTATTGTTATTGATTCATCTCCTACATTTAAGGATCAGCTAAATCTCTTGTTAAAAAGTGTTTCTTTAGCCTCCGTATCCTGAGAAGAGTGAGAGCGCTCTTTCATCAGCAACACTTCTCTGTATTGGTTCAGTCAATTATCTTGTCAAGGTTGGATTACTGCAGCTCAATGTACCTGGGTCTCTGAAAGGTCATCTGCAGAGACTTCAATTGATACAGAGTACCGCTGCCAAGCTCTATTTTTGGTAAGAGTAAATTTGATCATGTAACCCCGTTGCTCAATGAATTACATTGGCTTCCAGTGTATCTTAGAATTCAATTTAAGTACATTTGTATTTTATTTAAAATTCTCTTTGGCATTTTTATTACTTTGGTTCCTTTAGATTGGAATGTACATAGATCTCATCTCATTAGGAGTTCAAATAAATTAAAACTTACATTTCCTTCCCTTAGAGGTAAAAATAGAACTTTCAGGAGATTCAGCCACTCTTTCATTTTCAAACTAACTGAGCTCTGGAATGAGCTACTGCTTTCACTTAGAAGTCTAGGCCCCTTCATTTTATTTTGAAAAGCTCTGCAACTTTCTTGTTTATAAACACTTTGGAAACTAAGCCATTCTACATTACATTCTTCTTCTATATTTATGTACTATACTTATATTACTATAAACCGAGTCGAGCACCTTTATGGTTGAAGACCCAGTCTATAAAATTAAGATTTAGTTTAGTTTAGTTTGTGGTCAATTACCATGCCAACTAAGCTCATTATTTGATTTTGAGTTCCACACAGAACTTGGCCTGGTGTCCCCAATTAGGTCACTTAGCGGTGCCTAACCTAAGTGCCGTTTATAGAATCTAGCCCTTTGTGTAGGAGCAAGTAACTGGGTAGTCAGAGTTTGTGCTCTAGGCCTAAGTTTGAGTGAATGGATGGGGTATGAAAGGTCAGGGTGTGAACTCTGTATAAATGAGTGGGTGAGGTGTAGGCTTTGGGTGTGCAAGTAGGGTGATACAATCAAGGTTCTGTCCTGGGAACACTCCTTTTCTCACTTGGAATGTTGATCTCCTCCCACGGCTTCCAGTATTACCTCTATGCTGACAATTCCCAGATCTACCTTTCTGCGCCAAATGCTGTATCTCTACTGAAAGCCAGACCAGAGTCTCAGCCTATCTATCTGGCATTGCCACCTGGATGTCTCGCCGCCATCTAAAATTGAATATGGCTAAAACAGAGTTGCTCATCTTCCCACCTAAACTCACCTCTCTACTTCCCTCGTTCTCCGTCTCTGTGGACAACACTTTCATCCTTCCTGTTTTGTCAGCTCGTAATTTCAGGGATCATCTTTGACTCCTCTTTCTCCTTCACCACCCAGATACAACATATCACTAAAATCTGCCACTTTTTTCTCTATAACAGTGGTTCCCAACCCTGTCCTGGGGGACCCCCAGCCAGTCAGGTTTTCGAGATAATGAATATGCATGAGAGATATTTGCATATAATGGAAGTGGTAGGTATGCAAATCTCTCTCAGGCATATTCATTAGGGATATTTTGAAAACCCGACTGGTTGGAAACCACTGCTCTATAATATTACCAAAATCTGACCCTTCCTTTCTGAGCACACTACCAAAACACTTATCCATGCCATCATCACCTCACACTTAGACTATTGCAACTTGCTAGTCATGCACTTAGCTATCTTGTTCCCCTCCAATCTGTCCAGAATTTGGCGGCACGACTCATATTCCATGAGAGCAGCTTTACTCATGTTACTCCTCTCCTAAAGTTACTTCATTAGCTTCCCATCTGTTTCCAAATACAAGTCAAACTCCTCTTATTGACCTACAAATGCATTCACTCAGCTGCCCCTCACTATCTCTCTTCACTTATCTCCCCCCAATGATCCACCCCCCCCCCCCCGTGAGCTCCGCTCAGCTGGTAAGTCCCTCCTATCTGTGCCCTTCTTTTCAACTGCTAACTCTAGACTCCATCCCTTCTGCCTTGTTGCACCCTATGCTTGGAACAAGCTGCCCAAATCCCTATGGCAGGCTCTATCTCCGGCAGTGTTCAAGGCCTGTTTAAAAGCCCAATTCTTTGAGAGTGCTTTCAACTCCTAACTCCTCTCACCTTGGGTTCTGTATCCTTTACCCTCTATGTTATATCTGTTAGATTGTAAGCTCTTCAGAGCAGGGACCATCTATAAATGTCAAAATGTAAAGCACTGCCTACGCCTTTCCGCACTATATGTGATAAGTAGTAGTAGTAGTAGAATGAGGAATGTCCTCATGATCTCTGGTTTCCTCCTCCCCAATTTCATCCAACACTCTATTCCTTCACTCAGCTGTCCTTCATTCAACCTTTTTCAAGCTCTCCTCCTCTCTTCTTATCCTTCTTTCCTCCCTCTTCCCTATCTCTATCTCAACCATAACTGCTACTCTGCCATAGCGGAGGAGCACAGGCTTTCTATTTGCTATTATGCTGATTGTTCACTGTGTTGTCTCCAGGTTGGCTTGGAGTGCCAAGCTTCCTGCTAACTGTTCCACATACATATCCTATTGTCTCTTCAGCAGATGAGACTTGGGCCCCCTGCCTACTGCACTCTTAAATATTCTTAGAACCTTGCCTTGTTCAGTTGACAGAGCCTGGCTTCCCTTGGAGTCACACTGCAGGCTTCCAGTCTGGTATATGGATTCATTCATCCTGTGCTCTTATTTGGGGGGCTGTGGATTGCATATGTGGAGTGTACATGCAAGCTGTACACCTTCACAACTGCAGAAAGGCTTGGACAAACAAAAAGAAAACAAACAACTGCCTTGTACCAAGATCAGTTTTAGGGGTGCCAACCAGTGCCCAAGTCTGCCTCAATCTGAAGGAGACATAACCTGAAGCCCTGGACCCCCTCCATGTTTAACATTGACTGTCTTTTACTGTGCTGGAGTTAAGCATCATGAAAGAAATATGTACAGAAGAATAATGATGTTTGCCTACCCAGATACATTTGAAAAGCTTTCTTACATTACAGACTTCAGTAAAATCATAAATATCTCCAGATACTGGTTATCATTTCATAGTATGGAAGCAGAATACTATTTTGAGTATCTGTTTATTCACTCAAGAATCATTTTGCTGGACTGGATACCTTTCTCACACACTTTGAAAGGAGATTCTTATACATTAGAATCTTTCATCCCGGGGAACATGTAAAATACACCAGAGGGCACTTGGAAGAAAAACAAGTGAAACATCTTTAAAGCACTTTAAATATTTAGACTGTATTTTGGGGACAGTAAAAGCTTTCAGAAGGAAAAATGTCCGACGTGGTCTTTTTTTTTCTAAGCAGATCCTGTAAGCAAGGCGGAATGCCAGTTCCTTCTAAAACTAATTCCCCATTTTGTGTTGGTTGGGAAACTGACCAGAAAAAAAATGTACAAAGTTATGTTGGGGATTTGCATACCAGTAACCAGAGTCATGTCAAAATGGAAATCATTATTACACAAGCAAAGACAATTTGATTTCTAAAACATTTAAATCAGCTGTGCTTATCTGTAATCGGACTGCTTCAAGAACTCTTCTGTGTGGTCTTTTGTTTCATAGGAATGATCTTTAATCTGATAGGTAGCTTCCAGACCCAAACTGAGCCCTGGTAGCAGCAGTTTTTGTCTTACATCTGTAATGAAACCAGCAAATTAGGTCCCATGAACATAAACCTCACAAAGGGAAAGCAAATAGAGCATGAATTAAAAAAAAAGAAAAGCTTTAGAAGGCACTAAACGATTAGCAACGTATCAATTTAAGACTAAATTTAAGTGCAGTTTGACTGCATCAGTCTGTGTACCTACTGACTCTGGAAAGGCGCTAAATGTAAATCTATATCCCATTTGCCTGGAAATGTTATTATTAGTCTGCAGATTTGTGCTTGAAAAGAAGAGACTTGCAGCTTACCCTGAGGCACTGGACAGCATTTAAAGCATATGTTAGACTCATATATTCTTACTACCAGGTGTGCAGAGAACTGAGCACAGAGCCTCTCCTGAAATGAATATGGTAACTCATTCTGGCAGGACCCACAGAGTTATTTCCTGACTTTTAATAGGATTTCATTATCTGAAACACACCCCTCCCAAGTTTAAAATTAAATGCTGGGCTCAAACTGCAATCATTTTTTTTTTCCCAACTTAATTTCAGAGTAATATCTGCTAGTGCAAAAGGAAGAGACGATGATGCACAGTTTGTGCAGATTAATCAAAGATGAATCTTATTGGATAGGATTCTATATTACCTCTGGATTGCATGTTTAGTTGAGTTTTAAGTAGGGGTACCAGATTCTAGTTAAATAAAATCCGAATCCAAAGCCCCGCCCCCAGGTCCACCCAGTTCTGCCCCATTCTGCCCAAGTCACGCCCCCACCCTGCCCCCACAATCTGTTCTCATTGGTTGGGAGGACCTCCACGCATGCACAGAGGCAACACGATGATGTCACACATACATATGCACATACGTGTGACGTCACCGCATTGCATCCGTGCATGCATGGATGCCCTCTCGACGCGGTCCCAAAGAAGCAGCTTTTGAAAACCCGGACAAAGAGCCGGGTTTTGAAAAGCCATCCGGGGTTTTGAAAAGCCCAGACATACCCTGTAAAAAGAGGACATGTCTGGGTAAATCTGGACATCTGGAACCCTAGTTTTAAGGTAACTTTATAACTTTAGCTGAACAGAAATAAATCATTAGTTTTCCCCACTTTTATCTTTATTAAAATCACACTGTGATAGAGCTATCATAGGGGTCCTTTTACAAAGCTGTGGGAAGAATTGGCCTTAAAGCATCCTTATACAGGTCTTTCCATGTGCAAAGGCCATTTTTACTGCAGCTGTAAAACCCCTTATTTTTCATTAATTTTATTTATGGCTGTATACTAATATTACTGTTAGTTTTTAAAAATTACTACGTGAGCACTTACAACCACTGGTAATGTAGATGCATTAACTGGCACTGAATGCTCTGTGCTGCTCCCGACGCTCATAGAGTTCCTATGAACGTCTGGAGTAGCACAGAGCATTCAGTTCCTATGAACGTCGGGAGCAGCGCAGAGCATTCAGTTCCTATGAACGTCGGGAGCAGTGCAGAGCATTCAGTTCTATGAACATCGGGGGCAGCGCAGAGCATTCAGTTCCTATGAATGTCGGGAGCAGCGCAGAGCATTCAGTTCTATGAACGTCGGGAGCAGCGCAGAGCATTCAGTTCCTATGAACATCGGGAGCAGCGCAGAGCATTCAGTTCTATGAACGTCGGGAGCAGCGCAGAGCATTCAGTTCCTATGAACGTCGGGAGCAGCGCAGAGCATTCAGTTCTATGAACGTCGGGAGCAGCGCAGAGCATTCAGTTCCTATGAACATTGGGAGCAGCTCAGAGCATTCAGTTCCTATGAACGTCGGGAGCAGCGCAGAGCGTTCAGTTCCTTTGAACGTCGGGAGCAGCGCAGAGCATTCAGTTCCTATGAACGTCGGGAGCGGCGCAGAACATTCAGTTTGCCGGCCTGCGCTAAAAACTGCTTTTGCAATTTTGTAAAAGGAAGGTGAATAAAGTAAAGCAGGTCAACTGAACGATTGGCTGGGTAACTTTATTACACACTCCTCATCCTACCTAAGTTTCAGAAAATTAGTAAAAACAAACTTGTTTAACTGATTTGCAACCTAAGAACTCCTAAGCCCTATCTCTTTAATACTCTAACCGAATTGTTACCTAAGATCTCTTATGCCTTACCTCTGTATTCTGCTCACTTGTATTTTGATGATTTTACATTGTGCCTATATTCGCTGACTGTCCAGCTCTTCTTTATTGTAAACCTCCTCGAACTATTATGGCTTTGGCGGTATATAAGAATAAAATTATTATTATTATTAAAATTAAAATCAGTAAATTGAAACGTAATAATAGGACTACTGTGAAACAGTTTCAAAAATATACTTATTTAAAGCACTGAAATTCAAATAAGAGAGATATAATACTTACTAAAAGGGAGATATAAAATTTATGAAGCATCTAATAAGCACAAATCAGAACATTCAAATAACATAGATATGACACTAATGCTTTTCTGTAATACAGCTTATCATATAGCCGAGGGGTCAAACTCGTAGATGCCTGCTCTCTGGGCTGTAATAGCTCAGGCCTGCTGAATTCTCCTGTTCTGAATGAATTGGGTATAACACGTGTTGGCTGGGAAATGTATGAATGGTGGTTGATATGTTTCTGTTATTACAATTTATAAACCGCAGAGATATGCATGAGAAGTGCATAGCAGTATCCAATGACGCTGCGTGTTTCAACTCCTGAAGATGCCATGAGCTAAAAACACTAGTGCACCTTAGTAAAAGAGCCTTATGTTTTTTGTTTTGATATTGGGGGTTGTTTTTTTAACTACTCCATAGACATTTTAATTAAAAAAGAAAAACCCAAAACATTTTTGAATATTTATAAGAAACCTGAAAAGTCAAGCAAAGTATGAAAAAAATTATGATGGTTTATATTTTTCTGGTGTGTGTGTAGTGTGATTGAATTTGAGTGAATTTAAATGGAGTATGATTCTTTGGTAGCATTATATTATGTTTATTGATATAGATTGTTTAATAAATCTATTATATTTAGATAATAATTACTAGCTTTGTTGTTCTTGGAAGTATTTAGATTTTAGCAAAGCCATTGACATGGTACTTCATAAATTACTGATAAATAAACTGAGTGCCTTCAGTATTGGACCTAAAGTGACTGACTGGGTTAGGAGCTGGTTGAATAGATGATGACAGAGGTAGTGTAAAAGGATCTCACCCTGAGGAAAAATTTATTACCAGTGGTATGCCACAAGGTTCAGTACTGGGTCAGTTCTTTTTAACATTTTTGTAAGGTTTACCTCTTTGTGAATGATACCAAAATCGCAGTAGGGTAGATAACCCTGATGGTGTGGATAACATGAGGAAGGACCTAGCAAAGCTTGAAGAATATTCCAGAATTTGACAACTAAGATTTAATGCTAAACAATGTAGGGTCATGCATTTAAGCTATAAAATCCTGAGGGAATGGTACAGTTTAGGAGGTGAAGAATTTTTGTGTGCAAATGAGGTCCAGGACTTAGGGGCATGGGAGCTAACTTTTCAAAATGATTGGGGGGTGGCCAAGCTCCACCCCAGCCCCACCCAAGTTCTGCCCCAGACCCTGCCTAAGCTCTACCCCAGACCTCGCCCCCCAATAGTACTAATTGTAATGTAATTTTTCAATTCATTTTTCATATATACAGTACATACAATATAATCTTATTAACAATATATAATGGTTAACCTCAAAATTAAAACTGCAGAAAGCACACTGTATAGCGCTTCACAACATTCATTCCTATCAGAACATCTGGCCTTGGTCACACATGCAGAACACAGATAAATGCTATGCAAATACAAGACCACAAACTAAAAGTCGTAATATACACAAACAAAACCCTAAGATGCCAGACTATGCATGCAGTACAATATCAGAGAATTGAAACAAATGCATTTCTTCCTGAACAGTGTAAAATATAGACAGCTGATGTAAATTCTCATAACTACTATATTTCAATCACTAAATTGAAAATAAAATCATTTTCCTACTTTTGTTGTTTGCTGTTTTTATTTTTGTAATCATCTTTTCCCAGTCTCTGATTGAACTTCATTCTGTCTGTGCTCTTAACTGTTTTTCCAGGGCATTCTTATCCATTTGCTGCTTTTCTCTCCTTCACTTTCTGCCCATCATCCATTTTTGACATTAACTTTTACAAATCAACATTCTTCAATTTTTCTGCTTCCTTCTCAAACTCTATTGTTCCATGTCTTCCCTTCCCATCTATCCATGTGTATCATCTCCTCCCTCTCTCTGCCGTTCCCCTCTTCTCCCTTCCATCCATGTGTACCATCTCTACCCTCTCTCTTCTCCTTTATTACCAATTTCTTAAACAACATTTTTGCAACTCTCTTCCCATCCCTGTGCACCATCTCCTCCCTCTCCATCCCTGTGCAGTATCTCCTCCCTCTCTCTCTCCTTCTGGTGGTCCGAAATCTTTCTGCTCTCCTTTCCACAGTCTGACATCTCTCTAACCCTCCTTCCCTTCCCTCCTCCTCATTTGCACATCTCCCTGTCCTCTTTCCCCTCTCACCTATCTCTCTCTTCGCTTTCCCTTCCATGGTCTGGCATCTCTCTCCTTCCCTCTCCCTTAAGTGGTCTGACATTTCTCTCCTTCCCTTTCTTCTTTCTTGTGGTCTGGTATCTCCTCTCCTTCCCTACCATGGCCTGGCTCTCTGTCCTCTCCTTCCCTCCCCTGGAGGTCTGGCATCTCTTTCTTGTTTTTCCTCTTCATCCCCGCAGTCCAGCATTTCTCTATTGACTACTCCCCCTGTGAACCCCAGCAACCCCACTGCATTCCTCCTCTCCATGGGATCTGATAAGGCAGCTACTCTTGCATTCTTCATAAGTGAAGTAAACACGCTGTCTTCGGTGGCCCAGAAGTTTTCCCTCTGCTACTGTTTCACACTTAAGCAGGGACAGGAAGCAGTAGCAGAGGGAAAGCTTCCGGGCTGCAAAATGCAGCATGTTTACTTTAGTCATGCTGCAGGTTGCCCAAAGAGTGAAAGAGTAGCTGCAACAATGAATCCACCATCCCCAGATCCACCATTTCTCTTTTTCTCAATGACCCTTTCATCCAGCATCTCTCTCCCTCCTTCCCCACCACCACAGGGTCCACATCTCTCCCTTTCTCTTCCCAACTACTTTCCTATCCAGTATCTTTATACCCCCTCCCTCCATACCACCCCTTGGGTCCAACATCTCTCCCTTTCTTTTCCCTCCCTCCAACCCATTGTCCACCGTAGCTCTTCCTGTCCTGTTTCCAGGCCCATTATTTCTTTCCCCTTCACCTCCCCCCCCCCAGGCTGGTATATTCCCCTCTCTTTGAATCCCCTCCTCCTGTGTACTTCAAGAAGGGCCTTTAGGGCAAATAGGGAAGTTGCCCTCAGCCCCGTTGTTTTAGGGGCCACCCCCCAAAGGCCGGCATGCTTCCCCCTTGTTTCCCCCCTTGTTTGGTGTCCCCCTGGACTTATCGGTTTAACTTTAGTAGTTAATTATCATCTGCAGAATATTTCCGCAGCCCAAGGCCTCCGCTGCACTTTCCCTCTACTGCGGTCCTGCCCCTCCTCTGACGTAATATCCTATTTTGGACTGGGACGTACTGTGGCAGAGGGAAAGTGCAGCAAAGGCCATGCCTGTTAGACATGCTCTAGTGCCAGTGTTACTCTACAGATGGTAATTAACTTCTAAAGTTAGACCGGGAAGGTCAGGGGAATGCCATATGAGGGAGAAAACAAGGGGGAAGCATGCCGGCCTTTGGAGAGCTCCCTAAAACTGCAGGGCTGAGGGCAACCTCTCTGTTTGCCCTTCTAACACCGGCCCTGTGGTCACGTGATGTCCCCAAAATATTAGGGGTGCTTGGGCACCCACAGAGCTGGCGCCTATACTTAGGAGTGACAAACTTAAGGTGACCAAACAGGTAGAAAAGATGATGGCTATACCTAGAAGGATGCATACGTTTATAGGGAGAGGTATGGCTATAGGAAAAAGGAAGTGATGATTCCCCTGTATAAGGCTCTGGTATGACCTAATTTAGAATACTGTGTACAGTTCTGAAAACTGCACCTTCATAAGAATATAAACAGGATGGAGTCAGCTACTAAAATGGTCAATGGTCTTCAACATAAAGCATGTTATGTATACTTTGGAAGAAAGGTGAGTATAATCACCCCGTATAAGAGGCTTGGGGAGGCTTAGCCTCCTCAGTGCCAACCACAACCTTTCCTGCCACCTTCTTGCTGCCTTTCTAATATTGCATTGCCCCTCCATGTCTCTTTGCTCCATGTTTGATAGCCTGGGCCACGAGGAGGGGATCTAAAAGCAGCTGCAGGGGTAGGGCAGTGAGGGAGAGAGGGGGACAATGCTAGAGATCCTGGATGGGGAGGGGAAAATAGAAATGGGGAACTCTGGATGGGTTGGAAGGGAGAGAGAAAGAAAACAGGGGAAAATGCTAGATGTGATACAGAGATGAGACAATATTGGATGGAGGGCAGAGAGAGGCAGAGGCAATGCTGGATGAGATGAAAACTGTGAGAGACAAAATGTAGCATATGATTAATGTTGGCGGATCTAACAATTATAAAAATATGGCGTGAACTAAAATGTATTTTCTAACCTGACCGCTGAAAGCCTCTAGCCATCTGTCTGGAACACGAGAAATTAAGTACCCATTCAGTAGATTACAAAGGAGGCAGGGTGGTATAGTAAAAGTGTTAAACAGACCTTCAGTCTACAAGATATGCAGAACAATCAAAGAAGCTGAAGTGAGACAAGAGACAAAGGGTTTGGTGCAGAAGTGTTAATGATGTCCAATCTCCATGGACAATACTTAGCAATCAGAGGTTGGAATGAGACAAAAGCCACTAGATATTTCCAATTAATGACCCTCTTGAAATCTAATCAGGGCTCTGCCCAGCTAGGAAGCATGTGACCAGCCAAACCAGATGACTAAACTCCTGAATTATGATTGAACTGCCACATACCATGTGACTGCCAGCTCCTATAGCCTATAAAAGATGAGGGTTCACCTTAATTCCCTCTCTTGGGATTGTCACTGGACCTGCAACACACCTTGCTGGACATCTCCTCTGCATCTAAGTCTCCATGTTCCACTCCCAGCCATTCAGCAACTGAAGAGCTTTTCTTCCAGCAAGGGACTATGATTTCCTCAAGCTATCTTCTGCAGACACAAGACCTCCATCACCAGAGTGAGTTATACTTTCTTCCAGCATAATTAATCACTCAGCTTTTCTAGAAATATTTTATCTTGTGGCACATTCCCCTTGTGTAAAGATCCCTAAATTTCCAGAGCTAAATTTATTGCATTGCCTACGTAATATTGTAAATAAATTTGCTCTGTAAAATCAGATCCTAGTTCTTAATGTTCTAAATAATAATAATAATAATTTATTTCTTATATACCGCCAAAGCCGTAGAAGTTCAAGGCGGTTTACAATAAAGAAGGGCTGGACAATCAGTGAATGGGTACAATCAGAGAAAGGGTACAATCAGCAAATACAATCGGTGAATGGGAACAATCCGCAAAATAGATACAATTAATAGATGTAAGCAGGGGAGCTGGTACAATATAAGGGGTTAAGAGTAAGGTGAGCGGGAAGGAAGGAGAAAAGGGAATCTAGGGGGCAAAGGTAGGGTAGGGGTCTTGGGCTACAAATCGGTTAAATAGATTAGTTTTTAATAATTTTCTGCAGTTTAGGTATGATGAGGAGCATGAGAAAATATTGTACAGCCAGTCATTTATGTTCTTAAATATTACATAGAGCTAAGTTATAAGTAGGTAGTGCCTCACCCATTTATATTTCACATAGTAAACAGAGAGGGGAAATAGTGCATAGGAGGAGATAGAGGTAGAGAGGGGCATTGCTGGATGGGGGAAGAGAGAGAAAGAAAGCTCAATGCCAAGGAGAGAGATAAACAGAAAAGCAATAACTAGAGGCTGAAGCCAATGACAAAAAATTAAATGGCCTGACAACAATGGTAGAAATAAATAATTTTATTTTTAATTTAGGATGAAATAATGTAGTAGTCATGTTAGTCCACTTTAAAAGTTAGTAAATATAAATTAAAAAATTACAGGAAATAAGATGATACACTTTTATACACAAGGGGAATGTGTGATGCAGTGATAAAAGCTACAGTCTCAGCACCCTGGGGTTGTGGGTTCAAACCCACGCTGCTCCTTGTGACCCAGGGCAAGTCACTTAATCCCCCCATTGCCCCAGGTACATTAGATAGATTGTGATCCCATCGGGACAGACATGGAAAAATGCTTGAATAAATTCATATAAACCGTTTTGAGCTCTCTTGGGAGAACAGAATAGAAAACTGAATAAATAAATAAATTATTGAACTAAATTATGAGCATTTTCAAAAAACTAAGGGCTCCTTTTACGAAGGCGCGCTAGCGTTTTTAGCACATGCACAAGATTAGCGTGCGTTATAGTGCACGCCAGCTGAAAAATTACCGCCTGCTTAAAAGGAGGCAGTAGTGGCTAGTGCGCGTGGCAATTTAGCACGTGCTATTCCACGTGTTAAGGCCCTAACGCACCTTTGTAAAAGGAGCCCTAAGATTACCCAAAAATATCATAAATCAAGACTTGGAGGTTTTACTCACCAAAATGTCCAAGTGCTGATTTTTGAAGCCAACTTTCTGGGATGTCTTGGTAGGTTTCTGAGCCGTTGAACATTCAAAGTCCAAGGGGGGGGGGGTGTTGGAAGTGTGTTATGGGTAGGCTTTGGGTGTGCTTAACACTTGGATATCTTGCGGTGGTAATTGAACATTTCCCAAGACATCCAGGAGGGAACTTAAACGTCTGGAGCTAGACCTGTTTTAAAAGCATCTAAGTGCCCAAAAGATACCCAAACTGGCCAGATGACCACTAGAGGGATTAAGTAATGCCCCGCCCCTACTGCCCCAGGGTTCACTGACCCCCCCTCCCACCCCACATAGATCTGAATGAAACAATTTGCAACTGGCTCTAGAACAGCAATACCTGGTATGGGAAAGCCTAACAGAGCAGCACAGAGGTGTCTTAAGTAGCCTTATGGACGGGCTAGTGAATCATAGAGAGGAGGACTCAGACCCATAAGCCACTCTAACCATTACATTTATGGTGGAAATGTGAGGCCACCAAAACCCTACTATACTGCCATATAGGTGCCACCTGTAGCCATAAGGGCTATTGGGATGGTAGACAGGTAGGTATAGTAAATTTGGGGGGAGTTTTGGAGGGCTCAGCATAAATTATGAGGGGGTTATGGTGAGATATACATCAAGCATCCTTTGTGTAAAGTTCACAGTAGTGCCCTCTAAGGTATTCCACTGCGTGATTGGCATGTCTGTGAGGCCAGTCCTTTATAATTCTGGCCCTTCCCATATCCAAATGGTCTGGGTTTGGAAGTTTTGAACTTGGACATTTTTCTGGTCAAAAATGTCAAAAAAAAAGTTAGGCATCCTAAGGTTGAAGGTCCTGGTGACCAAGACGTTTAAATAGGTTATTTAAAACAAAATGTGGACCTCTAGCAGTTTCGACAATGGACATTTCCCCGTCCCCGACTTTTGGATGTCTTGTGGGAAATGTCAAAAGTAAGACTTAGACATCCCATTGAAAATGTCCCTCAATATTTTTTTTAACTAGGTTTTGGAGGTCAAAACTTCCTTCTTCCGGTCAGGACAGTATACTGCTATTGTAGTCCTGACTTAAGGAAGGAGGTTTGGGCCTACAAAGCTAGTAAAAAAAATGTGATAGGTTAGTCCAATATAAAGGTATCACCTTATTTTCTGTTTTAATTAAAATTTTTAATTTTAAATGTAAAAATTGGAATATGTCAGTTTTTGAAATTTACATCTGCTATCTTTAGATTTTGCACCTCACAGAGAGATGTGTGTCACTATTTCTGTTTCTCTGGTGTTGCACTGTATGCAGAGTCTGGCTTCTTAGGGGTTCCATTCAATTTTTTGTCCATAAGAATAGTCAGACCAATGGTCTATGTAGTCCAACATCCTGTTTCCAATAGTGGCCAGTCCAGACCTGGCAGAAACCCAAATAGCAGTAGCAAAATTCCACACTACTGATCCCAGGCGTGGCTGCCTGCAGGCTGGTTTCTCCCCGGGCTCCCTTTCCATTTGCTGCTCCCTCGTTGCTGGGGGGCATGGCTTCACGATGGATCGGGCTGTGGAGGAGCAGGGAGATGGCTTCTCTTCCGGTCCACACGTGGGGGTAAGTGCGAGACCGGGAGGCGCCCCCAGCGATGTGCCCGCTTGGGCAGAGGCCGATGGTGCTCCCGATGACTTTGGGAGGGGGGGCCGGAGGGCGAACCCCGATCGGCTTCCTGCAGGGGCTGGCGGCTAGCGACAGCATGCAGGACCTCTGGGAGAGATTTCTCGACCGGGCAAGTTGCAGTCGGGGGGGTTGACTGAGCCTCACCAGATTCCCCTGTGGATCCCCCGCTGCTACGCTCCGATGAGGATGGCTGCTGGAGGAAGTTTCTCGGGCCTCACTTCTCTTCAAGAAGTCTGCTAGTGCCCTCTTCCTTAGCTTGCGTGCCCATGGAGACAGATGGACGCAGTGCATGCAACACTGTTCCTCGTGTGCTGTGCCCAAGCAGCGAATGCACAGGTCGTGAGGGTCCAGTGTGCTCATCCTTTTCCTGCAGCCCGGACATTTCTTTGATGTTTCTGGCATCTTCAAGATGGTAAGTAGAACAAGTTTTGATTGTAGAAAAATGGAGAGCTGTGGAAAAATCCAACCGATGGGAACGGGCGGAAACTAAAGACTGGGGATTAGGGGGAAGCAGGGGGGAAATGGGTAGGGCTCGGGCATGCCCAGTGGTGCCCGGGCACTGCACATGCTCAGAGAAAAAAAAATCTCTCTGAGCTATTGGAGAGCTTATCCGTAAATTGGGAGCTGTTGGGACAACACCCATATGTGGCTGACTCATCCTGCTTGTCCTAGGAGAATGAGGGGGATTAGGATGAAGGTGAAAAGGGATAGACTCAGAAGTAACCTGAGGAAATACTTTTCCATGGAAAGGTTGGTGAATTCGTGGGAGATGGTGGAGGTGAAAACTGTATCTGAATTCAAGAAAGCTTGGATCACATACATTGGATCTCTAAGGGAGAGGAAAGGAAAGTAAATGGTATGGATGGATAGACTGGATAAGCCATATGATCTTTATCTGCATTCATTTTTGCATGTTTCTGTATCAGGGGATAATTTTATGAAAGCCTATTTCTGTGCATAAAGTATTCTTTTGAAAATGATTCAGATCATGGACACACCCAGCTACTTGGAACTTAAAGTCTAGGTAAGTCAAACTGATAAGACATACAGACAAAAAAACACAACAGGCTTTGAGTTACAACAATGTGAACCAGGTGGGCTTTTGTATTCACAGAGGCTGAACATTGTCACCTGAATTTACTGAGCCACTGCTATGGAGAATTCTTTTGCTGTGTTGTAACGAACAATGAAGAAATCCCTGTAGGGCAGAGAGGCTAATTTATGCTATGAGTCTTTGAAATAACAGCTTTTAGAAAGGGTACATTTAGGTCTCTATTGTGTTATAGAGCAATTCTGTCTTCAGAGCTCTTCAGCTTTGTGCTTTATTTCCACCTTAAAAATCTTTACCTGCCCATGATCTGTTGTTCCATTACTGGAGGGCAAAAATGGGAGGAATCGTCTGGGCTAAATTACAATTAGGCAGCCCTGAGTGAGGCTGGCACCAGTTAACTTGGGATATTGGAGTGAAAAGGCCCGTAATCAGCCTTCGGTCATGTAGAACAATGCATAAAATTAAATTGACATTAATGAATAATTGTGTAATGAAAATGGAAGAGGAGAGTTAATTGCATGTTACAGTGAGTGTAAGGCCTAGATAACCTTGCATTTAATGCTATTCTTAGCCCTGCTGCCAAGACTTCTACAGAGAGCCTCTCTCAGCAGGAAGTCATTAAAGCTGTGAGTAGATAATGCAGGCTCAGTGAAACCTAAGTGGCAACAATATAACAAGAGTTTCTTTCAGACCTTAGTGTTTTCAGAAAAAAAAGGGCATGTTAGGGTAATTTGTACACATCTGAATGAAAACAGGAGACTTGGAGCAATCTATTTGCCGTTTGTCCATTTATATCAATTCTGTTACTGTCACTAAGGCCCAAAGTCAGTACTTACACTGAAAAGCATCCCTAAGTTATCAAGGCTTGCAAGGGGATAGGGACCTAAATATCTCCTATGCTTTATTTTTCCTAATTATTTAATGCTGTGGAGAGTGATTTTTCAAATCCATTTACTTGGCTGAAACGTTGAGCAGGCTTCCATAGGGCACAGGCTTTTAGCTGAGTTAAAAAGGATATGTTTAGATAGGGAGACGGAAACCAACACACACACATATAAGGTTGCCAGATTTTCCAATCAGTTGCCAGATTTTCCAATTGTACAATATGGACCACCTAGACCCGCCCCTAGGTCCACCCAGTTTCACCCATCCCCGCCCCCCAGTCCTGCCCTAGCCCTGCCCCCCTACTGCCTGCTCTTGTCGGGCAGGGAGGAAGTCCGCACTTGCGTGGATGTTACACGATGACGTCACGCATGGCATCCGCACATGCGCAGACTTCCTCCCTGCCCAACGCGATTTGAGGAGAAAATTTGAAACCCAGACAAAGTGCCGGATTTTGACATGTCCGGGGAAATCCGGACGTCTGGTAACCCTACACATATATGTAATTTACAAAAATACATGGAGTATTTAACCTACTCCCTCCTCCCCCCCCCCCTTTTTGCTGGCCACACAAATAGCAGATGGAAACAGCTAATTTGCAAAAACTACCTGGGTTCCACTCAGGGGTAATGTCTCCAAATGTGTTATTTTGTGCATACCATGACAGTAATGGATGCTGCTCCTAAGCCAGGATATTTGGAATATTATGTTTCAAATCTACCGTTAACGCTTCCATAGTACTGTACTTGCATTACCCTGCTGAAAATGGCATTGCCACCCTCAGCTCCTCCAGTACTGTCAACATTTTGCACATTCTCAACAGCTCTTTTAAAGAAGTCTTAGGCCTCACAGCACCTTTCTCAGCTATATTTAACCCATAGCTACTGACTTTAGACAGATGGTTTATTTGAGGTGGTGCCCAGCTGTTTCTGCTTTACAATGATTGACCTGAAAGTACTCCAAAGGATATTCAATTACATTGACATTTTTTTTATAGCCTTTCTCCAATCTGTATCTTTGAATAACTTTATTCCCGAGTTCTTTTAGCAGCTCCATATTGACATAGTTAGACCTTTGGGGAAGGTGGGGCTCACTGGTAGAGCTGCGGCCTCTGAACCCAGAGCTTGTGAGATCAAATCCCAGTGCTACTCCTTGTGACCCTGGGCAAGTCACTCAATCCTCCAGTGCCCACTGCTTTGAATGCCAAAGCCACAAAAAGGTGGTATATAATTCCCTTTCCCTTTGCTTCAAATTTGTTTCTTTCAAAAAGGTAATATGTAAAAATAAAATACCTTTTTTATTGGACTAACTTAATGTAGTTTATGATTAGCTTTCGAAGATAACCCCGTCCTCCTCAGATCAGGGGTAGTCCAATAAAAAGGTATTACAGTCAAATCTCGGTTTGCGAGTAACGCAGTTTGCGAGTGTTTTCCAAGACAAGCAAAACACTCCCACAAATCTCACCTCACAAAACGAGCGCCGTCCCGATATACGAGCTCTCAGCTCCCAAATCAAGCTGGATGCCATCCCGATAATGCGCGCATCACGTGTAAGCATGTACAATGTTGATGATCACCGCCGTTCTCATCAACATGTATGCTTACACGTGATGCTCTTGTTATCGGGACAGCGGCTGGCTTAATCCGTGAGCTGAGAGCGCGTGCTTACACGGGACGGCAGATGGCTTAATTCGGGAGCTGAAAGATGGCAGAAGCATCGCGATGAAGCGGGAGGGCAGCTGTACGGGAACCCCGAGGGAATGAAGTCACCCTGCTGAAGGGGCTGTGGCACCTGGGCATAATCCGGGCATGTACCCACCACTGGGTCACAGAAGCAAACCTTGGTTGTGGAACAAATCGTCTGAGTTTACATTATGGCCTATGGGGAACTTTGCTTTGATATACGAGTGCTTTGGATTATGAGCATGGTTCTGGAATCAGTTACGCTCATAAACCAAGGTATATTTTTTTTCCTTTATGTTTTTGTTTTATTTCTACATATTACCTTGAAGAGTGGACAAACACAGCCACCACACTTATTCATTTCTTTCAACAGAAACAGCATCATTCTTCTTCCAGGAGCATTGCGATTGGACCCAAGTAGCTTCATGTGACATATTATAGACCTTTTTAAGACACATTTTGGAATCAGAGCTTATAGTGAAATATAGCTAGGGCAATTATGATATTGAAAAAGCAAAAATGCTTGTTCTTTAGAAGTCAAGACAAATGACCAAATCTTTTGATTTTAAATCAGTTTAAACGTAGCCAAAGGCCTTATATAATGCTCTCTCTTACAGTGTTATCTCATGACAACAAACTTTGTTTGACAAGCCCTGTAGCATTAAATGGGGCTTGTGATCCATACTGCATATTGTGCTTGTTAATGCCATAGTGTACTTCAGTGGTTTTCAATGCACAACCCCAGGGCCTCATGAGGCCCTCAAAGTCCTCAAACAGTAGGCTGAAATGGTCTTCTAATCCTGTAATTTCAATCTTACCCACTTGACATAGTAATTGTAAAGAATCTCTTAAATCTGTTACTCAGGTATCGCATTTATGGAATTTGCTACTGTTGACAACCCAAAATAAAGTGACTTTTTAGCATATATCCTTGAACTGTTGTAGAATCAATATTGCTATTAATTTTTAATGTTTGATACCCAGTCTGAACAAGCAGGTGAAGGCGGTTGATAAAATTAGTAGTATGTGGAAGCTTGAAATCTTTTGGTGGCCCTCAGAGCTTTCTCATATTCATATTGTGGCCCTTTACATGAAAAAGGTTGGAGACCAAATAACATCTGTATCTCTCATTTTCCTTTGGGTGCCATGCTGGGGCAAATCTGGAGCTGCACTGAGAGCTTTCAGCCACATAGTAGAGCATATTCTAGGAAAGCCTCAAATTGGCATGCCCGGGATTTATCTGACATGTTAGTCTTCTCCTATGACTAATATGTGATGACACAGCAAATTTAATTTGGATCCTCAGTATAAACTTTCACAACCATAACAAGGCCTCTGGTCTGCAAAAATTCCAGAGCTGCATGAATGGCCAACTGCCTGAAATATGTGCCCCTGGCATGTTTTCTCAGGCCTTACTGAGGAAATATTTGTCTCTTTTTTGTGAAGAATTTCTCCTGTAATGAAATTTGTGCACAGCTGAAATTTTTGTACAATGAAGGTCAATAGTAACATGTGTTCTTATCTAATTTCTTATATACCTGCACGCAAGCTTGAAAACTGTTGAAGCTGTGCATATTTAATAATAATAATAATTTTATTTTCTATATACCGCCAAAGCCAAAGTAGTTCGAAGCGGTTTACAACAAGAAGAGCTGGACAGTCAGCGAAGAAATAAAAATGAAGCCTTGAATACAATGAAGTCTTAGAATAACAATGATGTCTTTGAATACATGAATATTTGTAGGGAGGAAGAGAGAGAGTAAGAGTCACATTGTAGGGACGTCAAGTGCATGTAAGTAGAGTACAGGGGGTGAGGCTTTTTAAGAGTTCTTGGTTACAAATTGGCTGAACAGGTTGATTTTAACTAGTTTTCTGAAGTTAAGGTATGGTGAGGAGTGCTTGATGAGATTGCCTAGCCAGCCGTTCTGTTGACTTGCATGGAAAACAAGAGTTCAGTCAAGGAATCTTTTGTATCGGCAGTTTTTTATTATATGTATTCTGCGTGTGTGCCTGGTGGGACAGTCCAATTTAAAATGGGCGACCAGGTATAGGGGGGCCAAACCAAGAATGGATTTGAAACAGAGGCAGGCAAATTTGAACAGCACTCTTGCTTCTAGGGGCAGCCAATGGAGTTTTTGATAGTAGGGGGTTATGTGGTCCCATTTTTTTATACCGAAGATCAGTCGCACTGCTGAATTTTGTATTATTCAGAGTCTTTGAATGGTTTTCTTGAGAGAACTCAGATAGATGATGTTGAAATAGTTGAGCAGGTTTAAAATTGAGGATTGCACCAGTAATCGGAAGGATGCTGCATTAAAGAACTTCTGATGGTTCTTAAATTTCCAGTGTCGAGAAACCTTTTTTGATCAGTAGCTCTGTGTGAGTATCTAGGGTGAAGTGACGGTCCAGTGTCCTTTCAGTATTTTTATGGTGTCAACAAAAGGGAAGTTCTGTCCGTTCAGGAAAATTGAAGTGTCTTTGATTTTGTCGTTCAGGCTTGCCAGGAAGAATTTGTTTTTTTTTGGCGTTGAGTTTCAGTTTGAACTCAGTCATCCATGATTCGATTTGCTTTAAAGTTAATGCTAGATGATTCCTCATCTCAGGAGTCAGGTTGTTAGGGGGAGGATTATGGTGATGTCATCGGCGTAGATGTAAAATTTGATTTTTAATTTTTGCAGTAGATTCGCCAATTGGGAAAGGTAAATGTTGAATAGAGTGGGAAATAGGGGGGAACCCTGTCAGGGACTCTGCATGGGTTTATCCAGCTGGAAGATTGATTATTATCGCTATAGACTCAGTACGATCGTTTAGTCAAGAATCCTTGGAACCAATTTAATACATTACCGGAAAGACCAATTGTTTCCAAATAGTCAATTAGGATGATTGAACAAATCGAAAGCACTACTCAAGTCTAGCTGAAGGATTAGTGCACTAGAGCCTTGGCTGAATAATGTCAGGAGGGAGTCCAGCAATGAAGCAATAACTGTTTCTGTGCTGAACCCAGAACGAAAATCTGATTGGTTATCATGAAGTATGCTGAATTTGTCCAGGTACATTACTAAATCCTGGTTTACCAAGCCTTCCATCAGCTTTACAAAAAAGGGAATGTTAGCAATGGGTCTGTAATTCGATGTCAACTTGATAGATTCCTTGGGCTTTTTTAGGATCGGAGTGATTAGTATCTGACCTAGCTTCTTGGGAAATGTACCAGACAGTAGTAGAGAGGACAGCCAATCGTGTAACTTGGCTTTGAAGGTGACTGGAGCGGCTTTCATGATGTTTGGTGGGCAACTGTCCAATCTGCAGTACGAATCGGCGTATTTCGAGTAGAGTTTGCAAAATTGATTCCAGGTGGGGATAGAAAAATTATTCCAGTACAAATCTACCCTGGGTTCGTCAATGTGTTGGGCAACTGGGTAGTTCAAATGGTTGGATGTGGAGATCGATAGGTTGGATCTTAGGTTGCTGATTTTGTTGTTAAAAAATTCAGCCAGCACATCGGCTGATGGTGGGGGGGTCTGTGGTGGGGCGGGAAAAGGCCTGTATATCGTAAAGATTGTTAACAAGTTTGAATAGATTCTCAGTGTTGGTGTTGAGAAAGCCTATTTTTTGTGCGTAAAAATTTGTGCGTTTTGTAGTTATAAGTTTTTTGTATTCTTTTAGTTTTAGTATCCAATGTTCTACCTATGTTATCTCCTGATTTCAGCCATTGTCTTTCCAGTTTTCTTAATTCTCATTTCGCTGTTCCTAGCTCAGCGTCAAACCAACCATCCAGGTTTTTGTTTCTCATTTTTCTTAATTTGATGGGGGCCATCTTGTTTAGAATTTGCGTGCTCGTATTGGTCCAGGAGTCTACAGAGAGGGAGTCTGAATCTGAAGAGATGTTGTAATGTGACCAGAATTCCACTGGATCCACTGGGTCTACTATCATTTTCCTAATCCTATTAGTTGCCTTGGGTTTGGATGGGGAGCGTTTGGCTTGCCAGTTGAATTGGAAATTGCAAAGGCGGTGGTCCGACCACAGAGTATCAGTCCAAGTGGTTTGATGCCAATGCATTTTGGGATGGGCTAGGTTTTTGGAAGAAAAGGTAACTAGATCTAGTTGATGTCCTTTTTGATGGTTTTTTTCTGGGAGTGGCACAAGGAAGTCTAGAGAATCGATAAAGGATAGTAATTCTTTGGAGTCGCCCTGCTCTACCTGCTCAAGGTGGATGTTCAGGTCACCAGTCAGTAGGTTGTAGGGACCAGCAGTTGAGTTCGTAAGGAGGAATTCAAAGAAGGTATCCTTGGCAGTGGACCATTTCTTGGGAGGAATGTAAAATAGCATGATTATTAAGTTCTCTTCTAGTTGGTCTGACCAGTTTACAAGAGAGGATTTCGATATCCACTGAGAATTTCGAAGCTAAGATGGTGGATTCATAAGAGTCTTTTACAATGATGGATAATCCTCCCCCTCTTCCCCTGTTTCTGGGCAGTGAAATGATTTTGGACCCCGGTGGGAGGCATTCGCATATGATGATGTCATTGTCAGAGGTCAGCCATGTTTCAGTTAAGAGGACAAAGTCAGGGTTGGTCTCCTCAAGCCAGTCTTTGACCAATTGTGATTTATTTCTAATAGATCTAATATTTAGGTAAAAACCTTGGACCTTTTGAAGGTGGGGCAAGTCAGTTGTTGCTGAGAAGGAGATTTTCCTCAGTCTCTGCTGGTATTTATGGAGAGGTCTGTTTGGTTTATGTGTGGGGGATAAGACTGGGATTTGAAAAGGGCCCCGTTCGGAACAGTCATATATGAATCGATGGGCAGGTTTCTGTGGTTCTGAGTTGGTGTAACGGGGTCTTGTGAGGATTGGGATAGATGTGGAGTATAGGGCATCGGCTGACCTGTTTTTGGAGCAGGACCAGTAAAACATGAGAAACAATATTAAATGCTGATTTACAGAAGCCATTTTGTTGTGAGATAGTAATTGGCTAAACATGCAAATTGGCTAGACATGCAAGTACTTATCAAATTTTCCAGTCAGTTGGATGGACATGCAGAATAGTGAAAAAAAAAAAAAACAACAACGTGCAAATACTTATCAGATTTCAGTCAATGGTTCCGTGGGGAGATCTTCCAAGTTAGGAGACAGAAGGATAGTTTGGTGGAGCTGGGAAGATCTTCAGTTTGCAAGCCTGGTGCTGATGGGAAGGTAGGGCAGAGGAGGAGGGGGGCTGTTCCCACGCCCGGAGTTAGGCCGCCCAGGACCGGGCCCAGCTGCGGGAGGGGGGGGAGAAGTTGAGATGTGGGGGATCTCCTTCTGCTCCACTCAGACACTTCGCTAAGGTGCACGCAAAGGCATGCGCCTTTGCCGTGCGCCTTAGCCGGTGTGCCAAACAGCTGCGCGCCATTCCCTCAGCCCAGTTTGAATGCTCCTGCAGGTCGGGAGGGGCAGAGCTGGCTCGCATGCCCGGTTGGGGGGTGGCTTGGAACGAGGCTCCGTGGAGGAGCTGGCCGATCTGCTGGATGCTGCTGACTGCAGGGGGGGCCCGACACGAGGCTCCATGGACGAGCCGGCCTGCTCGCTGCTGAACGCTGCCGATTGCAGGTTCAGTTATTTAGGTACAGTAGATATTTTATTTCCCTGGTGGGCACACAATCTGAGTTTTTAGCTGAGGCAATTGGAGGGTGAAATAGCTTGGTCAAGATCAAACGGAGCGGCTGTGGGATTTGCTCCAGGTTTTCAGCTCATTGCTCTGACCATTAGGTTACTCATCCACTCTTCTGCTTTTCTCCTATAGAAAGACTTCTGAAACTACGTCTCTCACCATGTTTCATTAGGCTTTGTTCTCTTTCTCGGATAAAACATGTCTTTGGTTGCTCATTGGGCAGGACAGGTCTCCTGCTAGACAAGAGTAAACACTGGAAGCTAGTTCAGTTAGAAGGGACCATTAGTGATTAGAGGTCCAAGAAGCTAGGTGAATGCCCACCCCAGAGTACATGGAAAAGGTATGCAGGGAGAAGGCCATTCTTTTACCACCGAGGGCTGGGACTCCTCACTGCTGTGAGTAGGGTTGCCAAATTTTGAGAAAGAAAAACTCAACACCTGCCCTGATCTGTTCCCCTTCCTTGCCCCACCCTGTGTCCCTTGCCCCAACTACTGTTGCACACTTCCATTTCCGGACCTCCTACTACCAAGTATCCACACTAGGGTTGCCATCTCAGCAGAAAAAAAATACAACACGTATTAAAATTTTGATGTCACCTCCTTAAGGCTAACACCCAATCCCTCCACTGGAAAACACTAAGCACAGACTCATACAGAAACATACTCAGAACCATAACATACTCATAACCATACTCATACCATACTCATAACCATACTCATACCATAACAGCACTAACTCCCAGAACTCAAACCGCAACAACCTTTTTCATAAAAAGGCACTGCAATTCTCGTATTACACCAAGGCCTAAAACATTAACACACCACCTAGTGACAAAACAGAACAAACGGAACTGCTACAGATCTCTACACAGAAGCTACTTGTTAAAAGAACCTTGATCACAAGTGCAAAACACAGACAGACTCTCAACAAATATAAAAGGGGACCACAGATCAGCACAGAGATATGAAGGCAAAAAAACTGGAAACATCAAGGAGATAGACTCTGCATATATAGCAATACTAGAGAAACAAAAAAAATTTGAAGCGAAGGGCTTCAATGGCTGGGAGGGTGTGGATGGGCTGGAGTGAGCTTTGATGGAGACTTCAGCAGTTGGAGCCCAAACACAGTACCGGGTAGAGCTTCGGATTCTTGCCCAGAAATAGCTAAGAAGAAAAAAAAAAAAATTTAAATTGAATCAGGTTGGGCAGACTGGACGGACCATTCGGGTCGTTATCCGCCGCCATCTACTATGTTTACTATGCACATTCCCCAAAGCTGATATGTTCCAATTGGTAGGTTTAAAATAAGATACTTTTTTCTACCTTTTTAGTACGAGCACTTTATTTTTACATTTGATTTGGTCCAAGTGTCTCTTCAGCTTTTCTGTTTTTCCCATCTTTCCAGGATCTCCTGTCCATTTGACGTTTCTTCTCTTTCCAAGTCTGCCATCCATATTCTTTCTGTGTCGCCATCTGTCCTGTCCAGCATCTCTCCTCTGTATGCCTGTTCTTATCTTTCCTCCAAGTTCAGCATCAGCCCTCATAGGGAGAATTCTCTATATAGTGTCGAAAGTTAGGTGCCAAAAGATCCACACTGACCCCTTATTCTATTCTACATAAGGTGCCTTAAGTTGTGTGTGCAATTCAATATATATTCAATTTGCAGCATAACTTAATTGTCCTGATCGGCACCAAAAATTGATGCAGATTGGCACTAATTTACATGCACAACTCAGAAAGCATGATTCTATAAAACGTATGTGCCAGTTGCAATGCATGGATTTGAAAAGGTGGGGGTGGCCAGTGGCAGATCGTGAGGCATTCCTAAAAGTTATATACCCTGTTATAGAATATGACCAACCCAAGCATAACTTAGGCGCAGGCATATAGGCCTGGTCTAGTTGGCCTAAATGGGTAAGTTATGTGATACACACAAGTGCTAAATTTGTAGAATTGCACTAAGCACCATTGTATTTGGCACCAATTTTTGGGGTGCTATATATAGAATTATGCCTAATGGTGGATGCAGAATTTATGCCTTATAAAATCTGATGTAAGTCTCATACACAAAGTTAGGTACAGATGGAAATTAATTTGCAAACCTGTGCCTAACTTCTTGGACTGCCTATGTCCTTTCTACTAGCATACTCCTTTCTGAGATGCAGATGAGAACAACTGGGCGTAGTTGTTGGAAGAGCATGTAACTCCTAATTAGTGTTAATTAAGTGCCAGATTCCATTATAGAATACACTTCCCCCTCCCCTTTCGCAGTTCCTGCACTCGCGGTTTCATATAATTGCAATTTTTTCTGGGGAGGGGGAATAAAAACAAAACAGTCTCAATGTAAAAAAAATCCATCTTTTTTTCCTCCCTGCCGTCTTCCCGGCCTTACCTGATGGTCTAGAGAACTTTCGGGGCAGGAGCGATCTTCCTACGCTCCTGCCCCGTGCAGATCGCCATGAGGAAATGGCTGCTGGGAGATCCTGTAGTCTTTCGAGACTACGTTGGGAATTCCCTACAGCTATTTCCTCATGGCGATCTGCACGGGGCAGGAGTGTTGGAAGATCACTCCTGCCCCGAAAGCCCTCTAGATCACCAGGTAAGGCCGGGAAGGCGGCAGGGAGGTGGGGGTGGGTCAGAGCCGGATACTCACGGTTTTTCGGCATTCGCGGTCTGGCTCTGCCCGTATCCCCCGCGAATGACGAGGGAGAAGTGTAGTAGGATTCATCGGCATTTACAGGCTAACATTAAGGCACACTTTCTTACTCCATGTCAATAGCAGGCGAAACTGTGTGCGCCTCAATGCAGATCTTTGGTGCGTAACTTAAAATTATTTTATAAATGGCAAGAATAAATGTGGGGGTATGGCATCCAAGCCTTGCCCATGTGTACGTCCCCTTGCGGTGGTGTGCAGTGACATTTATAGAGCTGCAGGATTCACTGTTAGACACAGAATCCCCTAAAGCGTGCTACTTTTGCTTCAGTAAATGAGCTAAACTAGGGATGACCATCCTTGGCTCTCAGGACTTCCACAATGAATATGCATGCAATCTATTTGCATACATTGGAAGAAGTGCATGCAAATAATCTCATGCCTATTCATTGGAGAAATCCTGAAACCCTGACTAAACTGAGGCTCTTGAGCACCAAGGCTGGACACTCCTGTGCTAAACATTAATGCAATGCATACCCTTAACATCTTGGTCTCTTTCTGGAGAATTACCTATAACATTTGCTGCTTCTCCTTTTGACTTTTGTATTGATGTGAAAAAACTTTTTCTGTATCTCTACCACCTTTCCAAATCTACCCTTCAGGTTTATACACGGACTGACATGAGTGTAGAACTGCAGATTCCATTACAAAAATATTTTGAGTAACGATTGTTCTTATGCATAATTCTACTTTAACTACTGCTGTTCTGGAAAATTAAGAACTTAATAAATCTACCTGCGAAACTGTTAAAAGTACACAAGTGCGATTGGATAAGCTACAGCAGCAGACTACCGATTTACAGGAAGTACAAGCAGCGGTTGTGAAAGATAAAACACAGCTAGAAGGTTGGAAATATTGGAGAACTCATTCTTTTGTCTGCTGGTGAAATCTTGAAAAAATATATGGAAGAGATACTGCATGTACCTAAAGAAGCATTACCACCTGTTTCTAAAGTTTATTACGCGGATAAATAAAAAAAAGTAAAGGCAAAATTCATGTAATGGCTTTAATAGAAGTAACTGTGAACAAATTAATAAATCATTTTTCCACATAGTCCCCATGCAGGACGTCAAATTTGTTGTACCGTTCAGCTAGTTTATTCCTGCAGAGAAGAAATTTTTTGGCTGCTCCCAAAGCCAGGTGAGCACCGCTTCCTTTACTTCATCATGCTTTGTCTTTTGCACCCATGTCTCTCCAGAATACTCGGATCTTCTTCATACCATCTGAGGACCTGGGTCGCACCCTGCACACGCTGTTGCTTGTGCAGATCAGTAAGCTGTTTGGGAACCCATCGTGGGCAGACTTTCTTGCATCCCAAGTCATCACACATTACGGCAAATACAGATCCAATTGAGACCGAGGGCAAGTCAAATGCGTGCAAGACAAAAGTGCGCCGACAATTGCGCAAAGACAACTCAGCACAAGACAATTGCGCAAAATGACACTTGAGCGCAACGACAATTGTGTGCATGACAACTCAACACTAGACAATTGCGCAAAATGACACTTGAGCGCAACGACAATTGTGTGCATGACAACTCAGCGCATGACAACTCAGCACTAGACAATTGAGTGCAAAATGACACTTGAGCACAACACAATTGAGAGCAAGACACCTCAGCGCAAGACAACTGAGTGCAAGACAACTTAGCTCAGGACAATTACAAGCAGCGAACTACAACATGCACGCATGAACAGAAAATTTTAACAACATAATCACGCGCAAGATGTTCACGTAAGGATGTAAGGAACTTCATTGTCATATGTGACTGCATTTTGCAAGTGCATTTTTATCACTATGGTTACGCATCGGTCTTCTCTATTCAAGGCATCTGTCCTGACAATGTGCTCGTGTGTGAGCGATGATGTTGGGTGACCAAAACAAACTTCATTGGTTAAACCTGTTCTTCCCGCTTTAAACCTTTTTACCCACTCATAAACCTTTCGTTAATTCATAGTGCTATGTCCATATTGAATCAATATCCGACGGTGAATTTCAACAGGTTTCACTCCCTCTGCCCAACATGCACTATTGCACGCTGTTCTTCGATGGTGCAATCTTGCAATGGAGCGTCCATGTTTCTGACCTCATGGATGCCATGCGACTAAAGGCCAAGCACTGCACTGTGCATGTTATCCAACAGGCAATGTATGAGTACATATGTTGTTTTTCGCTAACTGTTCCGGTTATTTAACAATTGCCTTTAATTTTTTATTCGACCTCATATATTGCAACAAGAAAAATGTCTCTGAATAAAGCGAATGCCTCAGGGGCAAGAGAGAAATTAACTCAAGATAGTCTAGATCTAACTATCTTTTTGGAAAGATCTGAATCTGAAGTAATCAGTAGAGCTTCTCTCAAGGCTGCATTTGCTTTTCCTCAAGACCGTGACCATATCTTGGGACTCTAAGAATAAAACTCATGATTATATGGGACAAAAGATCTGGGTTTCCCCCAGATCTTACTAAAATTACTCAAGAGAGGAGAAATAAATTTCTAGCATATAGACAGCGAGTTCAGTTACTTGATGGCACCTTTCAACTTCGATATCCTTGTAAATGTGTTGCACTTATTTCTTCTGTTAGATATATTTTTTTAAAATCTAGATCAGCTTCAGTTCTTATAGGAAGCTTAAATATTTTGAAGAGTGTTCAAGTTCTATCAAATATAAGTGACATTTTGCATAGAGATTTTAAAAATGGAGGATCAAGCAATGATTGGGTGGTGAGGTGGTCGGGGTTTGTCCCCCTTGTTGATCCCTCCATATCTCTGAGCTATATCCTACCAACACATAAAAATGATTTTGTGAATGATTCTTGTTATTTAGATTTATAGTTTGGGAGCTTTAGTCTAACAACATACTTTTTTGCTTCCATTTTTGACATTTTTGGTGTTATATCTTTTCTCCTGCATTAGTTTGACTTATTGGAAGCTAAGCAGTCTGAAGTGGTTCACCCGGAGTAGGGGTGTGTGTGTGTTCTCTTAAGGAGTTAAAGTGGAGCTGATATGATTTTTCTTTGTGCCTGATTCTCCCCTAATAGTATTCCTTATTTATATTTCAAGTATTGATATCCCTTTGATTCAAGGGTATTTTCCTTTCTTGGTCCTCCCTGATTGTGGATCAAGTAGCATGATTAATTTCAATTCCCTCTATAAAGGATTTTTTCTACACTAGAAAAACAAATTTTTCAGTAGTTGCCCCAACATTGTGGAATGTTCTGCCACATCAACTCCGCCATGAAAAACAACTTGATTGATTCAAGATAAGCCTAAAGACTTTCTTATTTCGAGATGCTTTCATCTGCTCTTAAAGCATTTCCTTCCTACTCAACCAACCGCTTCTATGAAGCGATCCCATCCTAAATGTTTTATCCTTTCCCTCCATTTTTCTTTCAATCTTCATTTCTTTTTTCTTTTTCTCTTCTCCTAATTATGTAACTTTACCCCTCCCTTCCCCTTTTACCATCACTCTCAAGTTCGTCCAGTTCATGTCCTTAATGTACACTTTTATTAACTCCTTTTATAAATATAATCTTTTATCCCTATTTTTAACATTTTACTGTAAACCGGCTAGATACCAGTTGATGGTCGGTATATTAAAAAGTTAATAAACTTGATTTCTGACTTTACTAATGTATTTTTGCTATAATGAGCTTTTCTGTCAAGTATGATTATATTGCTTGTACAATAATAAAAAATTAAAATAAAAAAATACTTTGAGCAATACAGGTTTTGTGATATTTTGAGTCTTAAGCAGAAATTTATTTTGGACCCAAAAACATAGAGGCATAAGCAGAGGGCAGCAGACACATGACCTTCAGGATGCATGCAGCCATAGGAATCAAACTTTCAAAATGATTGGGGGTGCTAAACCCAATGAAAACTACCTCTCCCCGGACACAGTCAAGGAATTTGTTCAAAATTGGGGGTGCTCAAACACCCACAGCATTCACAGAACTGGATCCTATACGTGCAACAAAATAAGCTTTGCCTTGTCACCCATTCCTTCTTAGTTCATATTCAGATAGGATTAACAATAGACAGACAATGCAAATTCATTGTCACTGTGAGCCAACCTGATGGTACAGTTGTCAGAAACATCCTTGCAAATGTCCTTAACACTGGAAACAGGACCAGTGAACAAGATTGCAAATCCTGTGGCTTTGGGCTGAACGGATGGTACAGCTGTCTACAACATCCATGAAGATTTCCTTACACATGAGGACAGCAGACAGACTCCACATTCCTTCAACTGGTAGGTATTGTTGCCTCCTCCTTCCCCCATGCCTTTTTGGCTACACTACTGGTGAAAATGCTTTATAAAACTCACCATACATTTTGGTTTCTAGTGCAATCTCAGCCATATAGTAAATAAAAATCTTTTTCAAATTAGGCTGTATATATTATAAAGTTGCTTTTGGGCAGGCTCCTCTCTACTTGGTCAATGCATTTTCAATGGCTTCTCAAAGAAATTAGAAGATCTCATGCCCTTTTTGTATATCCGCGTGTTATGGGCTGCAAAAGTAAAAAATACCACGATCATACTCTCGCCTTTCAGGCAGCTCTTTATGACAAGAACTTTCGACACCTTCTCTTCACGTCTCATTCCTATTTACATTTCAGAAAACAAAAACTTTTCTCTTTTCAAAATTCATAGCTAATTAGATTAAATTTAATGTTAATATTTTGTAAACTGCATTGAACTTCAAGGCTATGCAGTCTAGAAATTCAATTTTGTGTTATGTTATGTAAAACAAAATGTCACTTAGAACCTAAATCAAATTCACAATACTATCACTAACTTCTAAAACAAAAATCCTGCCTATAATATTATAGGGCCTATAAAATATCATCTATTGGAAACAGGGCCGCCGAGAGAAAATCCAGGCCCCAGTACAAAAAAGGTGTGTGGGCCAAATGTCCTAGTCGCACTTGTGACATAGTGGATCTTAGAAAATATTTTACCAGCTTTAGCTTGCTGAATGAGCGCTCTGCAGAGGTGACAGTGGCAGCAATTGTCAACAGAATATGCAGACCGACTCATATATTTGGAAAGATTCCTTCTAGTTTGTACTTTTTCAAGCAATTCAGCAATTCCAATGGGCTCAGCTGGTTCTCTCCAAAATTTGATTGATGAACAGCTGGAAGATGACTCATCTCCATTACAAGATCTTCACTGATATCAGCAGGATATCGATTTGCCAGTGATTTTGATTTTTCTTTCAGCTCATCTACAGGAATTGTTAGGTACTTCCAGGGGAAGCTGAACTTCTCAAAAATGTTCACTGCAGCATTGAAACGAACTGTGAGTCCACAAAACCTTTATCCAACATTACATAGAAAACAGACTTTCTGAAATACGCTTCTTCAGGGGAGTCATCTGTTTCATGTTGTTGTGACAATTTGGCATCTTCATCATGGAACCTCCTTTTGCGTTTTGCATCACCACAACTTCCAGATAGTTTAATTTCTATGTGTAAATTGGAAGCAACATACTTAGCTTCACTCCACATACTTTTCCAGCTGTTGTGGAGATCTGTCAGTTCTGAAATCAAGGTTTTTATGTTGGACACTTCAACATCCAGTGTTGCATTTCTGGATTGGATAACTTTGATACAGATATCAACTGGAACTAATATTTTGTACCATATAACAAACATTAGCATACAAATGAATGATGTCACTTAAGACAAAGCTCCATTAATCTCTGTTCTTGTTTTGGCAATTAGGTTCAACTTCAAGAGGTCTTCTAATGCTAATTTGATGCCAGGCAGATGGGCTACAAAGGGCTTCACACTTTCAACACGGTCTGACCATCGTGTGCTAGATATGCCATGAAGAGAACAGCCAATATGATTTTGCAAAATGTTCCATCGAAGTGGACTAGAGCTAAACAAGTTATAAACACTTTGTATAGTTCCGAAGTATGTTATGGTTTCAGGAATACATTCTGCAACATCATTTCCACACAAATTGAGTGTGTGGCATCCACATAGAGAAAATATAGCTGTTGGACATTGCTCAAGTATTCTTGCTTGTGTACCTTTATATTTTCCTGACATGTTGGCTGCATTGTCATAACCTTGGGCTTCATAGGCCCCCCTTGAGCTTCATAGGCCCTGGAGCGATGTACCGGCTGCACCCCCCTGTTCTCGGGAAAATGCACAAACCAAATAGTTACAGAAGGCTACATAGAAAATTCATACTAACAGAATACCTTGATCACATACATGGGCCAAAATGCCAAATATGAGTATATAATAAGTGACCACAAACAATAAACAAGTTTAAAACCCTGCAAAGCCAGACCTTACATGTAGTACAACACCAGAAAAACAGAAAGATATATATTTCTGCCTATACAAATATAAATATAGCACATCCCAGAAATGGTGTTGTGGAGGGAGTACGACTATGGCAGTTGCCTTTGGCCCTCTGGCCAGAGAAAGGCACAAGCCTGCCGGAAGCTGAAGATGGTGCAGCTTGGTAATCGGCCTTGGGGTCCCCTTCTAAATTTATGTCCTGGACCCTAGTCATGAATAACACCAGCTCTGGCAAGATGTACATACCAAATCTGTCATATTCTAATAACAAAATATAAAATAAAATTTTCTATCCTTTGTTGTCTGGTTATTTTGCAGTCACACATGAAGAATAGAGATAGCCTCTCTTCAAATACAGGCAAAAATTAATCTAAAATCCCACGAAGCCAGACTCTGCATGCAGCACAATGCCAGGAAAACAGGAAAAAAAAATGTATCCTCCTAAACAGTGCAAAATAAAGACAGCAAATGTTAGTTCTGAAATTGGACATATTCCAAACTATAAAATGAAAATAAAATGATTTTTTTTCCACCTTTGTGGTCTGGCAACTTTGTTTTTCTGGTCCCAGTCCCTGATTCTGGTTCTCTTTATCTGTTTCCAGGACCTCCTGTCCATTTCTTTACTCTCCTCCTTTCTTCTTTATTTCCTACCCTTTATTTCCTACCTTTGGCACTGATCTTTCAGATTCAGCTTTATTCTATTTTTCTGTCCCTTTGTAAATTCTATTTTTTCATCTGTTCCCTTCATCCAATCCATGTGTATTCTTCTTTCCCCTTCCCTTCTCATCCATTTATGTGTGGTGCATCCTGCTTTTTCCTTCCCTTTCCCTCCATCCATCAGGACAGATCCTCTGAATCTGCTTTATACATTGTAAAATGGGGTCTGCGGGGATCCAGCTTTCACTTATATGCTGCCTCAGATATGATACTCCAACTTGCCCTGTTCTGCCCATGATCCAGTGGCTGCCCTGAATTCTCTGCTGCCTCAGTCTGTCCCGGATCTAGTGGCAGCTTCTCTACCCTAATCTGCTTTGCTTAGGCAGGGCTTACCTTGCACAGGAGTAAGCACCCCTCCAGCAGGCTTATAAGAAAAAGGTATGGCGGGGGTGAGGGAATACGGGTAGGCTTGGGGTTGTCGGGGTAGGGGTAAGCTTTCAGGGGGGGTTCCGGCATATTACTAATTGTGTAAACCGCCTTGACTTGCTCGTTCAGAATGGATATCAAACATTACAAATTAATACTAATATTGATTCTACAACACTTCAAGGATATATTTTAAAAACTTACTTTAATTTGGATTGTCAACAGTAGCAAATTCCACAGACAGACATAGAAACATGATGGCAGATAAAGGCCAAATGGCCCATCCAGTCTGCCCATCTGCAGAAATCCTTTCTCTAAGAGATCCCACATGCCTAGCCCACTCTTTCTTGACTTCAGACACAGTCTCTGTCTCCACCACCTCTCCGGGAGACTGTTCCACGCATCTACCACCCTTTCTGTAAAAAAGTATTTCTTTAGATTATTCCTGAGTAACACACTTAAGAGAATGTTTACGAGGAGGTGCTGAAAAATTTCAACCCAAACAATATACTAAGTTCTTAGCGTTATTTTGCCACTGTAGCTGAAAAGTGTTATTTTGCAAAGTGCCAATTTACAGAATCATAATGCTATGTTTTTCATTGTTTCAGATCATTGATTGAACCATGTCAACATAAAGTGTGGAATTTTCAAGTGTGGAACTCTGAGCCATCATGAAGTTCCTATTCCTGCAGAAGAAAACTCCAGGGAAATCCATGAATGTATGATGCAAACATTGAGTGACAATGCCCATCATACTCCACAGTGAAGAAGTAATGTGCAAAGTTTCAGTGTGGAGATTTCGAGACCGAAGATGCAGCAAGGTCTGGGAGGCCTCAAACAGTGTCACCTCCTGAAATTGTTGACCATGTCTATGACCTGATTTTGGCAGATTGGCGAATATCAACTAAAACAATTGCTGAGACACTACAGATATCTAGGGAACATGTTGGTTGTATAATCCATGAACAGCTGGGTATGCAGAAGCTGTCAGTTATGTGGGTGCCCAAATATTTGAATGCTGACGAGAAATGATGTCGAGTAGACTCTTCCAAGTTGATTTTGCAGCATTTTCTGTGAGCTGGTGCCAACTTTTTGGAACAACTAGTTACTGTTGATGACACATGGTTATACCACTATGATCCTGAGACAAAACAATAGTCCATGCAATGGCAACACTCAGGTTTTCCAAGTCCAAGGAAATTCAAGACCCAACAGTCAACAAAAAAGGTCATGGCTTTAGTGTTTTGGAATCAGGAAGGTGTTGTAATGAGTGATTATTTTCCAAAGGGCCAAACAGTTAATATATAATACTACTACTGTAACTTGCTGTGCCGATTAAAGGAGGCATTGAAATAAAAAAGGAGAAGGAAGCTGTGAAAAGGAGCTATTTTTTTTTTTTTTTGCAAGACAAGGCTGGTAAAAACAATGAATGTTTTGAGGCAATTGGGGTTTCAGTGCATAGACCATCCACCCTATTCACCAGATCCTGCTCCATCTGACTATATTCTATTTCCAAACCTTAAAGAGTAGGAAAGGGTGATAATTTTTGAGTGATTCGGAGGTGATTGCAGCAGCAGGGCAGCATTTCAGTGACGAGAGTATTTTGGGGAAGGGTTACAGAAACTTCAGACATGATGTGCCAAGTGTTTTGAACTTGGTGAATATATAAAATAACTTGTAAGTTTCATGGCTCCATATCATTCAGTTCTTGATTGAGCTGAGAACCTTTCAGCACCCCCTCGTAGATAGTTTGCTTATTCACTTTGATCATATGTAGTGTTCTTGAGAAATACTTCAATCAACTTCCAAACCCTAGAGATTGTACAGGTGCATAACAAAAAGACTACAGTTCCATCTTGAAGCCTAATAAGAGTCTATAAGGTAATTATTACCTTGCCCCAGAAGACCTTTTTCCTCCACTTTTTATTCTTTTGTTTTTCTCTCTCTCTCTCAGGTCTTACCTTCCTATACCACCATCTGGCAGCTAATATGGTTAATCCCAAGGTGCAGGGAGCATGTATCAGATGAATTATATACAAATAAATCACTTAATTTTTCAAGTTCTCCTCTTCCATAGGTCTTATTTCACCAGAATATGTAAAATCATTTGAGTTATGTTAATGTTGATTTGACAGCTGCAAAATAAAATAGTCTCTTATAACAACAACAACAAAAAGAGTTATTTTTCTATGGATTGCAAAGAAGGGCTGATTCATTTACCTTCTTCTGCCTCCTGGCACTGCTGTGTGTTCAGGTAACGATCACATTACGGCACTGTGAGCTTGTAATGCACTGTGCAGAATTCAGGTGACATCATGGCCCAGGGGAAGCCAAAATGAAACCAAAACAATGCAAAATAGCTTCTGAAAACACACAAGGAAAAGCTTAGACCATAAGAGAATTTGGTCGTTTTCTGGAGCTGTAGACCTATCATAAGCATTTTTATTGGAACTTTAGCCATAACTGTGTGCTTGGTAGATGAAAAGCAAAAAATGCAACCCTTTTACTAAAATGCATTAAGCACTTACCCCTGAACTCTATACATGACTCTTTGGGCTCCTTTTACGAAGCCGCGTTAGTGGCTTTATCGCAAGCACATTTTTAGCACGCGCTAGCCGAAAAACTACCGCCTGCTCAAGAGGAGGCGGTAGCAGCTAGCGCAGCCGGCAAATTAGCGCGCGCTATTATGCGCATTAAACTACTAACGCAGCTTCGTAAAAGGAGCCCTTTGAGTTGCACATACCAATTTGGGCACGCACCCAATTTGCGCTTGCAATTTAATTTGGTTTCCTAGTGTTAATTGGTTTTAATTTATATGTGGATCCGCACCTAACATTTACACGCGATGCCAAAAAGGGGGCACAGGAATGGGAGGGTCGTGGGCCAGTAAACCGTGCACTAACTCCCGGATTCTATAGATGGCATCAAGAGTTCAGCTCCAAAATTTGCACATGGATCAATGATTTGCATATAAATTAATTACGTTTACAAGCCAATTAATTACAATGAATTGATGTTAACAATTATTGTGTGCAATGCGTCTCCCTGCACCCTTTTCTGTAACCCCACATGCCTAAACCCTCTAGCACACAACTCAAAAGATGGCGTAGCTTGAGCAGTGGCAGGGGTGTTCCTAAAAGCTGCATGCAGGGCTATAGAATAGCCCCATGTCCACACCAGAATGCCCAGACTTGGGTGCTCACTGGCGGCACTAAACTCTTGACTGCATTTCTTCCTGTAACTTTTTGATTACAGCACTTTATTTGTACAAAAAGGGTACTGAGGAAGGGTATTCTACCTGAAACTGGGCTCAGTTGAGCTGTGCCACCTGGGAAAAAGTAACTCCAGGAATTGAACTGTGAACACGGGGTTGCCGATTTATGGAACTCTGAGAACGCACGCAGAAAAGTCTGAGATAAGTACTGTGAAATACGCCAGTTTTGAGCATTTAATTTTGAGAAGTTGGTTACAGACCATTGTCACTATTGAGTGTGTTGCACTTTATAATTTATTGCAAAGGGTTTACGCCCATGATGCATAGCAGGGCTTGAAAAAGAGCCCACTTAACATGTTTAAGCTTGGAACTCTGGTTTTCCAGTGTCCCGATAGCTTTTACTATCTCACTGAGGGTACACCTATTAAAAATTTAAATACAATATAATTTATTAATAAAGAGGTTCTGGTTTGTTGCCAACTTCTGTTAATTATTTCATAGGGATTATTGCTTTTAGATAGTTATTTGGATATACCCTAAGCGACTCATAATCGAAACGGAAATACGTCTAAAAACCGGCCTAAATTGGCACTTAGACGATCAGTGAGACAGGTCATTTAAGTGCCGATAATCGAACCGGGTTTTAGACGTATTTAAAAATGACCTAGGCCTTCACAGTGCTGATGAACGACCAGAGCTAAAAGGGGAGTGTCGAGGGCAGGATTTGGGTGGGATGTGGGCCATCCTAGACTTTGTTGTACTGCATGTATAACCAAAAGTTTTACAACACCGCCTAGACAGAACCTGGACATTGTGACTTAGGCTATCTAAAACCAGGTCTAAGTCAAAAGAAGGTATCCAAAGTGACCAGATAAGCACTGCAGATACAAAGTACCGACCCTCACACACTGCCCCAGTGATCATTGCCCCCCCCATAAAAATCATGATAACAACTTTACATATCTGCCTCCAGAACATCAGCACCTGGCAGCCTGACATAGGAAAGCCTAGTAGATCTGCACAGAGGTGGCTTAAGTGGTCTGGAGAGTGGGTTAGTGAACCATTGGAGAGGAGGACCCAGGCCCAAAGCCACTCTAATCACTGCATTCATGGTGAAACGTGTACCCCCCAAAAAACCCCAAACCCCTTTTGTACTGCCATATAAGTGGCTCCTGCAGCCATAAGGGCTATTGGGGTCTAGTATATTCTGGGGGTCTAGTAGATTCTGGGGGTGTTTTGGGGGGCTCACCATGACGTATAAGGGAGCTGTAGTGAGATGTTTATGTGGCACCCTTTTTGTGAAGTTCACAGCAATGCCCTGTAAGGTACCCCACTACTCTGGTGCCATGTCTGGGTGTTCAGTCCATCACTTTTCTGGCCCCTCCCATGCCCAAAAGATATTTTTCTAGGCATTTGTGACTTGGACAAATTTTTGAAGGAAAATGGGGTATAAAGATGGACGACTTAGCAGTCTGGGCAATCAGATGGCTGGACGTACAGTTGGATGATTTTCAAAAAAAAAATATGTTGGACGTATTTTTCGAAAATAGACCTTTTCCCGTGTCTGACTTTGAGCGACTTGTGACTTAGGCCCAAAACAGACTTAGACGTTTCTTTTGCTTATGCCCCTCCATGGTTTTTTTGCACAGATTTGGGTGTTGGCATTTACACCACGTTTCAGCTGGCATAAATAATGGCACCCAACGTTTGGCATGGAAATAGGCTCTAACCACTATTTTATAAACGGCGCCATTTATATGCAGCTCCTTGTGACTCTTGGCAAGTCACTTAACCCTCCATTGCTCCAATGGGGCAACGTTACCCTAATAGCT
Source organism: Geotrypetes seraphini (assembly GCF_902459505.1). Lineage (NCBI taxonomy): Eukaryota > Metazoa > Chordata > Amphibia > Gymnophiona > Dermophiidae > Geotrypetes > Geotrypetes seraphini. The sequence goes on from NC_047095.1 coordinate 28,036,164, forward strand.
GAAAACCAGGTACGCAGTCTAGGGGGGTGCTACTCGATTCCGTTCTAACACTCACAAACCATATCTCCCATTTTACTATTTACACCTACTTCAAAAAATCCGGATGTACTTCTCTGAAACAGATTTTGCTCAACTGCTTTATGCTTTGTGCTATTTTGTCTAGACCAGGGGTGCCCAATACGTCGATCGCGATCGACAGGTCGCTCGCTCAGGCGACCCCAGTCGATCGCAGAGCGGGTTCCCTTCTCTTTTTTCCCCTCCTGACTGGCCCGCTCCTGAATTCTGCTGCTGCCGCCGCTGCGCAACATTTTTTAAAAAACCGGCTTGGAGAACTTATGCTCCGGGGGCTAACGTGTGCTTGTACCGGCTTCCCTTCTCTTCCCTCTGAAACCGGAAGTTATGTCGGGAGGGGGGGAGAAGGGAAGCCGGCACACACATGTTAGAGCCCCATTCGCGGGCTAAAGCGGGAGACAGGTCAGTGAAGCTTGCGATTTGCTCTTCTTGCTGCCAGGTCCTACCTACTTTCTGTTTCCTCAAAGGCAGGACCCGGCAGCATTTCTCCCAATAGGTCGATCTTGGGCCGATCAGCCTTCCTCTCCCCGATGTCAATTCTGCCGCCGGAGAGAAAGTTCTTGCCAGCAGGACTTCCTCTCCGACGGCAGAATTGACGTCGGGGAGAGGAATTCTGGTGGGCCCGAAGCAGGGAGAGCTTGGCCGGTGGCGGGCGGCTTTGGGGGCCTGTTATCCGATGGCAGCAGCAGTGGCTTGGGGGAGGGCAGGGAGGGAGACAAAAGGAAAGAAGAGAAACATAAAAAAAGAAAGGGGGCATGAAGAGAGAGAGAAAGAAAGAGAGGGCAGGGAGAGAGGAAGAAAACGTTGGGGGGGGGATTGAGGTCAGGAGGAGAGGAAGCATACAGGCTAAAAGAAGGGAAGAAAGATTGGATGCACAGTCAGTAGAAGAAATTGCAACCAGAGACTCATGAAATCACTAGACAAGGTAGGAAAAATGATTTTATTTAAAATTTAGTGATCAAAATGTATCTGAATTTATATCTGCTGTCTATATTTTACACTATGGTCCCCTTTTACTAAACCGCAATAGAGGTTTTTAGTGCAGGGAGCCTATGAGCGTGGAGAGCAGCGCTGGGCATTCAGCGCAGCTCCCTGCGCTAAAAACTGCTATCGTGGTTTAGTAAAAAGGGAGGGGGGTATTTGTCTGTTATTGTATGGTTGTTAGTGAGGTGACAGTGCATAGAGTCATCTGCTTTGACCTCTTTGAAAAACCCTGGAATAGGAATGATGATTAACATTTTCTATGCGTACAGTGTGCTTTGTGTTTTTTTTTAATTTTATTGTTGGTAGATCATTTTGACTTGGTCATTTTAAAAGTAGCTCGCAAGCCCAAAAAGTGTGGGCACTCCTGGTCTAGACTATTGCAATGCCTTATTTGTAGGGCTGTCATCCAAGAACACTCTTTGCTTACAGCGTGTTCAGAACACAGCAATTCAAGTGCTAAAAAATTTAGATAACTGCAAACATGTCTCACCAGCACTGGCATATGCTCGTTGGTTGCCCATCGGCAAATGATGTATCTTCAAGGCCTTGGTCTTAGCCTACAGACTCTGTCATAATACTATGCTTCTAGGTTATACGTCAAACAAAATATCAATTTATGTCCTTTGCTGAGCACTACGGTCACAGGGAGAAAGGCGATTGTTTATACCCTAGGTCAATCTCTACAACTAGAAAATATCTGTAGGCGTGTCTAGTCTCACTTTTTGCTACAACTAATAGGTTGTTAGAAGAGTTGATGAGTTTCAGGAGGACTGTCAAAACCTTCCTCTTCACATAAAACCTTCAGAAGAGGCTCTGACTCCCTAATATGATTTGAATAGGAACAAAAGCCTCAGTCTATATAACCTAATTCCTTGCCAAACTGTTAGTTTGTGTTAAATTGCCCTGGAAGATTACTTGTTTATATTCTACTAGTCTTATAGCCCGTTAAATTAACGGGTGCTAGAATATGTGTGTGTGTGTCTGTCTTTATTTCTTTTTCTCTCTCCTTAGCCGCTTTCTGTATTTCTATCTTTCTTTCTTTTTTTTCCTTGGCTGTCCACCACCACCCCTTGTCTGCTCCCCCTGTTCATTCTCCCTTCCTTTTACCTCCCCTGTGTCCTCCCCCACCCCATCACTGCTCACCTTATCCAACAGCAACCCTTCTCCCTTTATTTTACCTCACCCCTCTTCCTGCTCCCTCGTCCATCAGCACCTCTTCCTGCTCCCCCTGTCCAGCAGTAAGCCTCCCTTCATCCCCCCCCCCTGTCCATCAGCACCTCTTCCTGCTCCCCCTGTCCATCAATATGCAGTTCAACACCAGAGAAAGAGAAAAAAACACTATACATTTTGGAATATAAAAAGAAAGCAGTGCAAATTTACAGTAAAACAGCATTTTCTGTTAATGAAATTAAAAATAAAATTATTTTTTTTCTACTTTTATTGTCTGGCCATTTTATTCATGTTTATCCCAGTTTCTGCTCTCTTCTCTCAATTTTCTTACCAGGGTTTGCAGTCTATCTGGCTCTTCTCTCATTCCTGTCTTCACTTCCTCTCCTACATCCATCTCAGACTTTAACCTTATCTTTCAGTTTTCCTCCATTTATTTTTCTGCATCTCTATCTGCTTCTATTTCTCCAGTTGTTTGTTTTTTTGGGAGTTGTTTTTTGGGTTGTTTGGTTTTTTTTTCCAACTCCTCCCTTCCAGCATCTTCTCTTTCTCTCTCTTCCCCCTTTATTTTCAGTCTTCTAACCAGTGTCTGTCTTGCTCCCTCCATTCAGCATATCCTCTCCCCTTTGAGTCGCGGGTCAGGCCTGAGATATGAGGCTGGAAGCCGATTCCTCCCGGAAGCAGTCCTCCATGTTGTTTGCCAGCCGCTGAAAGGAGGGGGGAGTGCCGCCGCTGCCGCTCCTGTTCCTGTTCAAAGCGGCCTGCTTAGGTTCATGTGCAGCTGTATTGAACCTCGCAGGCCTCTCTCCCTGGGAACGTGCTTCATGTGAAGAGCGGCCTGCGAGGTTCGCTACAGCCGGCCGCGAACCTCATCAGGCCGCTTCAAACAGGAGCGGCAGCGGTTGGTGCGGGAGGGGGGAGTCGTCAACTTGTTCCGCGCTGTGGAAGCGATCGTTGGCTGGCTGCGGTCCCGGCTTGGAGAGGGCAGGGTGTGCTAGCAGGCGGCAGCCGCCGCTCCGCAGGTGGAGAGCAGAGAAGGGCGCGCAGTTGTCTTGCCTCGCTTGAGGCCAGACCGTAAGCCACGCATGCACACTTCCTATGGGTCGCTACAGCTCACGGAAAACGGACCCACGCTTAGGAACTGCGCATGCGCGGCTTACCGTTTTATTATATTAGATTGTGGTCTATTCATAGTGCATTGATCTTGTGTAAATGTACCTGTCCTTCTTATCTGTCTACAGATTTAGGTTTAAGTTTTACGTTTATTAAAAATTGATATACCGCCTTATCAACTATCAAAGCGGTTTTACAAAGTATTATTAAAAAATAAAAAATACACCAAAAAACAAATTTCATTACAACAAAAGGAATACACACAGACAAACGATGACTTACTGGTACGAAAGGTAACTGGGCAGAACTACAATATTTAGATAGAAAAGAATGGGAAAGGGAAAAAACAAGTGAGAAGGAAAGCTAATGAAAATATAAAAACTTCCTTAACACGTCCTTAAAAGGACAATCATATATCGAACGCATCTTTAAAAAGAAACGCTTTTAAACTACCTTTAAATTTATCAAGGGACGTAATTTCTCTTAAGTGGCTAGGGACCGAATTCCAAATTATAGGTGCCGTAACAGAAAAAATACTGGTTCACATAGGGCTCCTATTACGAAGCCGCGTTAGCGGATTTATCGCATGCACATTTTTAGCGCACGCTAACCCCCACGCTAAGCGAAAAACTACCGCCTGCTCATGAGGAGGTGGTAGCAACTAGCGCGGCCGGCAAATTAGTGTGTGATATGCGCGTTAAACCGTTAACGCGGCTTCGTAAGAGGAGCCCATAGTGTATGTAACCTTATCACCAATTATAGGTTCTTTGGGGAGGACAGGTGAAAAAAACAAATAAATGTTTCCCTTATATATACTAAAGTTGCCAACATTTGCTTATTTCTGATCTGAGGAAGAAGGGATTACCTTTGAAAGCTAATCATAAACTACATTGTTAGTCCAATAAAAAAGGTATTATTTTTTTTTTTCCTTTGTTTTTGTTTTATTTCTACATATTATCTTGAAGAGTGGACTAACACGGCAACCACACCTTTTCACAATAAAATAATTGAACTTAAGAAGATGGGATGGGTGACTAAGAAATGGGTGAAAGGTGGGGTGGGGCATGGGCAAGAATGGTAAAACATGGAGGTTTAAGGTTGGGGGTTGAGTTGGGGCAAGTGGGGGTGAGAATGATGGGAGGCGGGCCCAGGGTAGGATGAGCGGGGTCTGGGGTTCCCCCCACTCCCCTCAGTGCACTGATGTCGGCACATGCTTTCGTCAGTGTACTGGGCCAGGGTGGGGTCATGTGTCCTCTTTTTTGACTTCACAAATATGGTAACCCTAGATAAGGATCAACTGTGGTCAGCAGCCTTCCTCAATGAAGCCGATGGATTGTGGGTGAAGGTTTGACTTGGCTAACAAGTTTCCTAGCTTACCATGACTGGAAATAAGGATAAACCATGGCCATAGGGACAGAAGAAACTTGAGCGGGTCATCAGCACCCTCCTGCAGTGCTGACATAAAGCCTTCCTCTACTTGCCTGCACTTCAGCTTTGCTGTGTCCCATCCCTTCTGATTACTTCCTGCATGCAGCATGGCCTGGCAATGCAGTAAGTCAGGTAGTTTCATAGTTTATTAAAATTTTCATCAAATGCAAATCATAAAATTTGAAGTGTTGTACAGTTAAATAAATATATAAAAAGGGGAACCAACTCCAAATTACAAATGGGGCATAACGAGGACCTTACATACTAGACATAGGGAAGGCTGCAAACAAGAGGGGAGGAGGGAGAACTACAATATTATAAAGAAAAGAAGATAAGGAGGGAAAAAACAAGGAGGGAGGGGGAATGGGGAATGGTAAAAGACGTAAAAATAGTAGAAAGGAAGGATTGCTCATAGGCATCCTTGAAAAGAAAGCATTTTAAACTTCCCTTAAATTTGTCTATATATTGTCCAGCTCTGATATAAGATGGAAGAGAGTTCCAGGTCATAGGTGCTGTGACAGAGAAAATGGAGGCACAACCGGTACCGATCATTTTTAGTGATGGAACATAGAGTGTTTCTTGAGAAGCGGATCTTAATGTTCTGGGAGGGTCATATGGAATCAGAAGTCGGTCTAAGAAGGCTTGTTCATTGGTTTTTTGTATTTTAAATGTTAAGAGAGCAATTTTATATGTAATCTGATGTGGCCAGTGTGCTTTTTTTTAATGACAGCACGCTACTGCCTTGCTTACCTGGCGTTCTGTCAGCCTGAGACTAGCTATGGACAGAGGGAAGACTGAAAGCATGGAACTTGTGATTAGTAAACACTATTCCTCCAGCTGTCAAGAAGGGAATTACTTTGACACTGTATACTTGGAGCTGCTCAACACCTCAGTATCCACACCCCACTACAGCTAACTTCATAGCCTCTGCAACCCTTACAGCATCTGGAGCAATGGACTGAGAGCAAGGAAAGTCAGGGTTCAAATCCTTCTTCTCCCACTAATTCTTCTTGTACCTCAGGTATCAATCCCAGGCTGAAAGTAAGCCTCCTGGCAATATACAGAGCACCTGAATATCCCTGCCATCTGTAAAGCTACTGGAGGTCAATGGCAAATCCAAATATTCACCACTGCTGACTGTTCATATAGGCCAAAATTCTATGTATGGCAATGATAAAATTTCCAACTAAGTGTTATTCTTGGAACAGTGCTCAGAGCTGGGTGCCATTTACAGAATAGTGCTAGGCACTGGGATCCATGCCTAATTTTAGTCGCGAGGACTTACATCAACTAAAACCTGATATGAATCCTCTGTCTAAATTAGACACAGAACTTCTTTATTCTGTTAACACTGTGTACAAATTGCAGCAACGCCCCTGATCCAGAAATACCCCTTCTGGGGCCACATTCCCTTTTCCAATTCATGTGTTAAATTTATGCACGGACCCCAGTGCCTAAAGATGTGCGCGTAAATTTAAATGAATGCCAACTAGTGCCCAATTGTATGCTAATTGGCTCATTTGGCAATTAAATTGTCTTTACAAATTGGTCCCAAATTTGCACGCACAATGTTTAGTGCCATATATAGAATTAGATTGATAATGGCATTGTATATACAGATATTTTAAAATGCCATGGCCAGCATTGGTTTTGGGAACAGAATATTGATCTAATAAGTTTTAGGATTTGTCTGAGGAAAGGTTGGGAATTACACTCTTTAAAAAGGACAATATTGGGTTTACACAGTCACTTACTTACAAATGGGAGAAAACATAGAAACGTGATGGCAGATAAAGGCCAAATGGCCCATCCAGTCTGCCCATCCACAGCATCCTCTATCTCCTCTCCCTAAGAGATCCCACATGCCTGTCACATGCTTTCTTGAATTCAGACACAGTCTTTGCCTTCACCACCTGTACTGGGAGACTCTTCCACCACCCTTTCTGTAAAAAAAGGGGGGGGAGGGGGTTATCTGGCTGGGAAATAAATCTATTGAGTAGAGCGGTCTTATACAAGGGCATCAGTACCTCCTTTTTCTTCAAAAGCTGTCCTAAATCTGGCCACTTGGCTATTCGGGTGCCAGCACTGAATATGCTGGCACCCGTATAACCTAAAGTTCTGCCCCAATGCCGCCCCTAGCGCCAACCCTGACCTGCCCGCTTTATAGTTAGGTGGTCTGAGAGGATATTCAGTAGCATTGTCCAGTTAAATGCTACTGAACAGTCCCTCTTAGGTGGCCGGAAGCGATTTAGGTGTGCCGAAGACCTTCTTGTCCTTTAAATCATTCTTAATATCGGCCCTTTTACTAAACCGCGGTAGCGGTTATTAGCGCAGGGAGCCACGCTGAATGCTCCATGCCGCTCCCAATGCTCATAGGAACTCTATGAGAGTCAGGAGCAGCGCGGCACATTTAGCACAGCTCCCTGCGCTAATAACCGCTATCGCTGTTTAGTGAAAGGTGTGGGGGAGTATGAGTTGGCTTAATAGAAACAATTCAAACATAGTTGCAACAAGAAAATCTGTCAATATCCAAATGGAATTTTCTAGCAAAACTTCTGCCAGTACTCAAATGCCAAGCCACCCTTCAAGGGTAAGGTTTATCATTCAATGACTTGCCCCACAATAGCCAGACTCCTGCAACCAGCCACATAATCTATAGAAAGGCAGCACAGAACCTGGGATCTTTCTTTAATACCTGGGAATCATGAGTCACTTTTAGCAGGCAATGGAAAAGGTGCCGGCACTCAGTACCCCCTGAAATAAAGCCCTGTCAGTATCAAAATCTGGATTTGGAAACCCAGTCAAAAACCCAGCTCCTATGTTAAAAGGGACAGGCAGATCCGATCTTGGGTTTTCTTTCCCTTTGCATGCATGGAGATGCAGCTTGTGGGTTCCCTATAGTTTATCAGAAACTGTGTCTGCATTCATGCACTGTGATAAAGCCAGGACTTCAGTGTAATCCTTAAACATGGAGTTGTATAGTCACCGGAGTCAAACCTCCAAGCTGGGATGAGTCCATCTGGACCAGAATCAGAATCGGGACATTACCCACTTCACTATTGTTTCTCACAGCTGAATGCATGTGGCGGTTTGACTGCTAAGTTGGCAGTTAGCAGCTGTGGTTTGGCTCCTAGAGGGACTTTGAGAGAATCATCCCAGGGAAGGGGAGGAGTGATAACTTGAGATAATTCCCAAAGACAATGAACAGTGGGAGCTGCAGAGGAGTGTAAAAGAAAAAAAACACAGTGACCCCAGAGAGATCATTATATTTAAATACATGTTTGACAGCTGTGAATCTTTTCATTGGCAGTAGGAGGAATATTTTTTTGAAAAAGGATTGTTTGTGACCCTAGGTCACAGTGGAAGGCTTCGAGCATACAACATTCCAGTGCTTATTCTTTCAGTTTGAGCATAAATGCTACGTTTATCAAGCGCTTAATAAATGTGAACCCAGAGTGAGATAGTTTAATGCAGTTGTGATGCTTGGTTGACTAAAAATAATATATATATATCAGTGGTCTCAAACTCGCAGCCCACCAGGTACTATTTTGAGGCCCTCAGTATGTTTATCATAATCACAAAAGTAAAATAAAACAGTTTCTTGATCATATGTTTCTTTAGCTATAAATTACAATATTATTATTATGACTTAGCTAAAAGGAAATATTTCGAATGTGTGCGTTTTAACCAAATAACTCCAACAAAACACTCCGATGCAAAAATTAAAAAAAAAAAAAGTTGCAATAGGTGTTTTAATAAGAACTTGAAAAACAACACATCCGGTAGTACTTCCTCATTCCTTCCCTTCTTTACTGTAGCTTAGTAAAAGGACCCCTTAATGTTGTAAACCAATTTTCTGTACTTTCCAGTCTGAAAGTAAACTAAACTAAACTAAACACGTTCATCATAAAATAAATAAAGAAATAATCTTGGCTCAGTTTTGCCACACTAGATATATGTAAGGTTAAAAAAGATGTGTGAACAAATTGGTTGAAGCATGGAATAAGGAGTCTCTCAAAGTCCTCGAATGAAAGTTCAAATTCTGCTCTGCTACTGATTTTTCCATTTAATCTTGTCTCACGGAATCCAGCTAAGCGGATAATAATAAGAATGACAGACACAATTTAGAATTATTGCGTAGAGGCACAAGAAATGCACTGCTAGGATATTATCTATTATTAAGTGCAAAAGTATTGGTAGTAGTCAGGGGGGGGAGGTGAAGGCTTGTGAGCCGGGCATGTGCAGCGACTAACACACTACACTCAGCTGGCTCACAAGCCTTCCCCTCAGTGTCAATTCTGACATCGAAGAGAAAGTCCCGGGCCAGCCAGGCAGCGATTGGCTGATTCGGAACCTTCTCTCCAATGTCAGAATTGACGTCAGGGGGAAAGCTTGTGGGCCAGCCGCTTGCAGCATAGGAGACACTGCACGGCCATGGCCTGTCCCTACACAGAGTTAGGGACAAAATATACCTTTTTTTGTTCCACGACATCTCAGGAACTTTCTAGACTTGAAGAAGATCGTCAGGAAATAATGGGTATTGTATTATGGGAGGAGTTATTCCGTAAAGCCATTTCTTGTTATTTTGATTTATGAGTTAATTATAGAAGTCCTATACTTTTAGACCGCCACTCACTGCTTATTTAGGGGTCTAAGAAGATGTCTCTTTATTTAATACTTCTTTATGAAATGATGTTGTCATTGTATAATTTTCTTCGTGTTTCCTAAACAAGTGTAAACTGCTTGATATTATTTTCAAAATAAAACTAAAATATCAAATTAAAAAAAAGAAAATAAATGATAATTAACATTTTCTGTGCGTACAGTGTGCTTTGTGTTTTATTTTAATTTTGTGGTTACTATTATGTATATGAAAAATGGATGGAAGAAATTGTGTTACAATTAGTACTATTATTATGAGGGTGGGTCAGGGGCGGAGCTTGGTCGGTTGGTATTTGTCAGGCTTAGGGGGTATTGTGACTCTCTCCTGCTGCCCTATGCTGCCCCATATTGGAAGACTTAAATCCCACCCTTGTGACATCAACAGGTATTGCAGGTGAAGAGCAGGTGGCTGACTCTGGAGTCTTTGGGATCATTTGAAATATGCAAGAGCACATCCAGCTGCGGTGTGACCCTGCACTGACTGTGTGACTCTCTCTTGCTGCCTTGGGCTGACCCAGGCTGGAAAACCTTGATCTCCACTCTATTCTATCTCAGCTATATGGTTTACAAAAGAAAATTGACACAATAATTGACACAATAAAAACAAATGACTTAGAAATTACAAAAATTTCTCAAATAAGTAGGTTTTCAATAATTTTCTGAACTGCTGATAAGAGACAGATGTAACTAACAGATTTACAAACATTTATCACAAGAAGCTGCCTGAAAAGATAGGAGTCGATGAAAATAGCTTTTGTATAAATGACCCTTTACCGATGGAAAAGAAAACAAATTATAATTACATCTTGGGCATTGTGAATTAATGAATACAAAATGATCCACAAGATAATCAGGTGCTAAACCATGTAAGACACATCCTGTTTGTCTGTCTTGCCTGTTGGGGTTTTTTTTCAGTTCCAAAATTTTCTTGAAATTTTATATAGTAACATACAATAAAGCAGGAGAAATATATTAAACAAATTGCTCATAACACTATTAACACAAAGCTTAGGATATTAAAAGGCGAAATCCTTGAAATGAAATGCCCTCCCCCACCCCATTTGGAGAGGGTGAAAAACCAACATACATCCATATCTGCATGCATACATCTCCACCCTTTCACTATAATTCAGTTACTATTTGCAAACTCTTGTATGGGCACCCATAATGATCTAAATTTGGCCCCTTTACCTCTCTTCTCCATTATGACCGCCTCATATTTCCCAACTGTCTTGCCTGTTTAGATTGTAAGCTCTTTCGAGCAGGGACTGTTTTCGTACTCTTTGTGACTCTGTACAGCGCAGCATATGTCTGGTAGCGCTATAGAAATAATTAAACTAAACTAAACCTTAAGTTTGTATACCACATCATAGAGCTTGACACGATTTACAGGCAATTTAATAAATGAGGGAAGGACATAATAAGAAATTAGAGGTTATGAAGAGAATAGCTAGCTTTAAATTTTAAATAGATAGCTTTACGTTTTGGAGAAAAGCCAGGTTTTCCGATGCTTTCGAAATAATTAGAATGAGCCTAGGTTCCACAGTGGGGCAGGGAGGTTATTCCAAAGCTCAGTGAATTTGAAGAAAAGGGATTTCCCTAATTTACCTACATACATGACACCTTTTAATGAGGGGAAAGATAGTTTGAGTATGTGGGCGTATCTGGTAGTGTCAAGTCTCGAAGAATTCCAGGATAGTGAGATTAGGGGAGGAAGAATGCCATGTAGGATCTTGAAAATTAGGCAGGTACATTTAAAGTGAAACCTAGAAATCACCGGAAGCCAGTGAAGTTTTGACATGATCGAATTTGCTTTTTGCGAAGATCAACCTAGCCACAATGTTCTGGAAATAATTAATAGTAGTAGTAGTTAGCAGCATATATAACCAAACTTAAATCGGACTCTGGCCTCAACTGCTAATCAACGTAGTCTTTGGTAATAAGGTGTGACGTGATTTGATTTTTTTCAGATTGAAAGACCAGGGGGCCATGCCAGAGGTGAGCAATTCAACAAAGGAGCGTTATTAAGGAGCTCCTTGCTAAACTTTGTTGTGCAGAGTGAGTATAAAATGAGTCTTAGAATGCATATGTGGAAGATAGTGACTATTGGCTGGCTCAGAGCAGTGGGGTACCTAGCATATGTGACACCTGGGGCCCATCATTTTTTGACACTCCCCCATCTGTATGAAAAATATGATTTTTAGTAACAATCCACATATCGCACAACAAGAGTGTACCTAGGAAAAGGCAGCATCTTAAACACTGCAGTGACCACCAACACATACATTGTAAAACTAAACAAGCTAGATCCCGTACAGTCAATTGATCCTGCAGTCAATGCCAACTGAAAACTATGTTCTTTTCATACACACAGAACAGAAATACACCTTCGCCCAATATGGAATAATCACAAACTAAAAATAGAAATATGTAGACAAAAGTTAAACTGAACCGCCAAGAAACCAGACTCTGCATACAATGCAACACCACAACACCACAAAAACAGTAACACGTCTTCTAATACTGTGCAAAATATAAAGACAGTAGATGTAAATTTGAAAAAAATGATACATAACAATCACCACTTTACAAATTAACAAATAAAAATAAAACAAATAATGAGAAATAAGAAAATACCATTTTATTGGACTAATCCCCGTAAGCTCGGTCCCCATCCCCGCAAACCACCTGATTCCATCCACACAAGCCTTGAATTGTTTTATATTGAACTTATTAAAGTATAAAAAGAAACAATATTCTGTACAATTGTCAATTTATAAATCAGCGTCTTCTCTCCACTCTCTCTTCCCCATTTCCCTTCAGCGTCCTCAACCCACTCTCTCTCCACTTTCCTTCAGTGCATGCACATAAAAACAAGCAAGTAATTTTATATCATTTTCATTCTATTCATTCATAGAAATTAAAGTCTAAATAATGCCAGTCACATAACAAAACATGATTTTACAAAAATAATTCCCTGCACAATCAAGCCTGCAAGGATTACTAGATGTTTTTCAGCAGCTCCCTCCCTCCCCCTTAACTTTGTAGCCAAGTCAAAATGATCTACCAACAATAAAATTTTAAAAACACAAAGCACACTGTATGCAGAGAAAAAGTTAATTATCATTTATATTCCGCGGGTTTTCAAAGAGGTTAAGGCAGATGACTTTATGCAATGTCACCTAAGTAACAACTATACAAAAATAGACAAATATACCCCCTCCCTTTTTACTAAACCGCGATAGTGGTTTTTAGCGCAGGGAGCTGCGCTGAATGCCCCATGCTGCTCTCGACGCTCATAGGCTCCCTGCGCTAAAAACCGCTATTGATGTTTAGTAAAAGGGGGCCATAGTGCAAAATATAGACAGCATATATAAATTCTCAAAATGGACATATTTTGATCACTAAATTGAAAATAAAATAATTTTTCCTACCTTTGTTTGGAAATTTCATCAGTCTCTGGTTGCACTTTATTCTTCTGACTGTGCATCCAATATTTCTTCCTTTCTTTCAGCCTCCTGTATGCTTCCTCTCCTCCAGACCTCATTCCCTCCCCCAACTTTTTCTTTGTTTCATCCTGCCCCTTCTTTCTTTCTCTCTCCATGCCCCCTTTCTTTCTGTACGTCTGTCTTTCTCTCTCTCTGTGCCCCATTTCTTTCTTTTTTCTTTCACACTGCCCCCTTCTTTCTTTCTCTCTCCATGCCCCCTTTCTTTCTCTATGTCTGTCTTTCTCTCTTTCCATGCCCCATTTCTTTTTCTTTCTTTCTTTCACCTTGCCCCCTTCTTTCTTTCTCTCTCCATGCACCCTTTCTTTCTCTGTGTCTGTCTTTCTCTCTCTCTCCATGCCCCATTTCTTTCTTTCTTTCACCCTGCCCCTTCTTTCTTTCTCTCTCCATGCTCCTTTTCTTTCTCTATGTCTGTCTTTCTCTCTCTCTGTGTGCCCTATTTTTTTCTTTCTTTCTTTGTTTCACCCTGCCCCCTTTCTTTCTTTCTCCCTCCCCTCCCCATGCCACCGCCATTGGGAAACATGCTGCTGCTGCCACCGCCGCCGGGTAAAAGCTGCCACTGCCGCCATCGGGAACAGGCCGGTGCCGAGTTCTCCTTCCCTGCTTTTTTTCCCCGTGGGACCGACCAACTCTCGCCGCCCGACGTCAATTCTAACGTTGGAGAGGACGTTCCAGGCCAGCCAGGTAGCAATTGGCTGGCCCAGAACGTCCTCTCTGACATCAGAATTGACGTCGGGTGGCGAGAGTTGGTCAGTGCCGCGGGGAAGAAAAGCAGGGAGGGAGAACTTGGTGCCGGCTTGTTCCCGATCGTGGCAGTAGCAGCCTATTCCCCAGTGGGTGGCCAGTTGTGCACCCCCTTGGGGCATGCACCCAGGGCGGACCACACACCCCCCTTGGTACGCCACTGGCTCATAGGATTTCAGCATGCACAGAATTATAACTGATATTGGAGTGGAGGAGTAGCCTAGTCCCTAGAACAGGGGCTGATAACCAACAAAACCTGGTTCAAATTCCACTGCTGTGCCTTGTGATTTGGGGGCAAATCAATTAACCCTTTATTTTCTCAGGTACAAACTAAAATCATAAGCCCACTGAGGACAGGGCTAGAGGCTCTTTTCCTAAGCTGCATTAGACATTAGCATAGGTATGCATTAATGTCTACCAGATGTTCAAACTCCCAGTTCAGAAACAAAACTCATGCTAGCTGCTCAATGTGAGCGTGGAGCTGGGCAATCATGGGTGGGTCAGAGGTATGGCCAGCAGTGACAGCTGGTGCATAGGTTAGTACTGCATGCTAGCTGCTTTGACTACCAATAGTGTGGCTACACTAACTGCCACCTGGAAAGGAGATGCTAAATTACTGGCAATCTGGTAGCTCAGTCACGGTTATGGCGGAGGTCTATAAAATACTGAAGGGTAGATGTGAATCACTTGTTTACTCTTTCCAGAAATACTATTTATTTATTGATTTGATTTCTATCCCGTCCTCCCGGGATCTCAGAATGGGTTACAAGCTAACACTCATAGTAGGTTACATTGGACAGTATGTTTGGCAATACCATATAATACAGTAACATAATGACAAGGCTGGCCAGTACAATAACTTAAGGACAGCATGGGGCGGGGACATTCATAGGAAATTCCTGGAGAGGTATTACAGTAGATTGGACTAGAGGGTAGCCAACTAGTAGTTGTTGGCGGGAAAGAGTTTAGAGGGGATGGTTTGTGGCTGGACCTGTAGTTGAAGAGAAAGGTCTTCACATCTCTTTGGAAGGTCATTAACAAGTTCTGCGATCTGATTTGGGGGGGGGGGAGTTGGTTACAGAGCTGTGGGATGAAGTGGCTGAAGGAGCGTTTGCAGGCGGTTTCTATCAGGAGAGACCTTCATGGAGGTATGCACAGTCATCTCTCTGCTCTAGAGCGGAGGGGGTGGGTAGGGACATACAGGTGTAGCTCAGAACTTATGTAGGCTGGGGTGGTGACATGGAAACTTTTATGCGCTATTACAAGGGCCTTGAATGTGCAGGGTTTGTTGATCGGTAGCCAGTGTTCTGTGCAGAGGGCTGGGGAGATGGGGTTGTGATAGTCGAGGAAGTGGTTCGCTGCATTTTGGACTCGCTGGAGGCGTATGAGTTCTTTTTTGGCTACTCCATTAAATACTGAGTTGCAGTAATCTATCCTGGAGAGAACATAAGTGTAGAGGAGCTGAGCTAGGTCCGGTTTGATAATATAGGGTTTGATCCTTCTCAGTTGGCGAAGGTAGTAGAAGGAAATGGAGACCACTTGTGAGATATGGGTGGATAGGGACAGGTGGCTATCCAAAGTTACTCCAAGGCTACATACCTAGTCTGCTGCTGTTAAGGAGGTGGATTGCCATGATAGTGTTGGGCGGGTATATTTGGTGTTTTTCTTCCTGATCCATAAGAGTTCGGTCTTAGTGATGTTCAGCTGCAGTTTGCTATTTGTCATCCAGTTTTTCATGTTGGAAAGGCAAAGTTGGAGGTTGGCAATTTTGGCTGATCGGTTTTCACCTAGTGGGAGGAGTAGTTGAATGTCATCAGCATAGAAGTTTCTGGGCTATATCGATAACCAGTCTGATGTAGAGGTTAAATAGGAGGGGGAACAGCAGGGCACCTTGGGGAATACCATATTTGATAGGTTTGAGTTCTGACTTGTGTTATCCTAGTAGGACTGTTTGAGTTCTCTGATGCAGGAAGGAGGTGAACGTTGAAGGGCAGAGTCCTTGATTCTGCATAGTAGGAGCTGGTGTTCAACAGTGTCAAAGGCAGCGCTTACATCTAGTAGTACTAGTAGGGCATTTCTACCTTTGTCAAGCATTGACCAGCTATTGTCACTGATGTCTAGAAGTACTGACTCCGTGCTATGGCCCGCACCGAAGCTGGATTGAGAAAGGGACAGGGCAGCTTGTTTTTCTATGAAAGGTTGCAATCGGTGGAGCACTAAGTAGTAGAGTTAAAACAAACTGGAGAAAATATTTATTCACTCAACATGTAATTAAACTCTGAAATTTGTTGCTGGAGAATGTGATGAAAGTAGTTAGATTAACAGGGTTTAAAAAAGGTATGGCTAATTTCCTAAAACAAAGTCCATAAACCATTATTGAGATGGCTTGGGGAAATCCACTGCTTATTCCTAGGATACTTTTTGGGATCTTGCCAGGTACTTGTAACCTAGGTTGGCCACTTTTGGAAACAAGATGGACAAGATGGACTGGGGCTTGATGGACCATTGGTCTGCCCCCGTATGGCAACTCTTATGTTCTTATGTCTTCTCGAATGATAGTGTCCTATCCTATTTTATTTGGCATACCTTTCTTGTTGCCTGTTGTCATTTTTGTAAAGTGCTAAGATTTGGTCTTATGAGGGGGCGCTGAAAAGTTCTCAGCCTAATTAAGAAAAGAATGACATGGATAGGGCTCAATTAATGATCTTAAACAATGTCAAAACATCGAATTTTGTATCTTCAAAATGGCACTTGACAAAATAAGCTACAGCTACAGTGGCAAAATAACGCTCAGAATTTAGGAAGTTGGTTGGTTGGGCTGAGAACTTTTCAGCCACCCCTCATACTATGATTTGACAATCACTCAAATTTTGAATAAACATAAACCTAGACTTAACTGAGGTAAGCTTTGGATCAGGTTGTATCACTGCTAATTTTTTTATTTTGTATTTGATGTACTGTCCATTGACACAGCCATCTAAGCGGTTCATAATCTAATCAGGTACTCAAATATTTCCCCTATTTGTTGTTCAATGTTCTATGAAATTTGTACCCTGATTTGATAAAGACTTGAGGGATAAAAATGCTTTCCGGCAAGCTGAGAGATGATGAAGGAACTCTTGAATAAGGAACATTTAACTTTATATAAGTCAATATTTGAGATCTCTAGGAAAGCAGTAGATGATAAGAGATCTGTCAAGATAAAATTGCCCCAAGAGTTGTTTGTGACAGAAAAATATTTGACTGGCAAGAGGAATTGACTGTAAGATGACTTGCAATGTGAAAGTTTCACCATTTTTCAAGATACATATTAGAAAAATCACTGTTTCAATGACCAATCACTACTGAACTTCTGACAGAGTCAGGAGCAGTTTGGAATCATTTTAAGGAGGCAGGATTAAATGTGTTTATGTGAGTTGTGGTCTCTTCAAACTCGATTATGTCTATAATGCACGAGGGGGCGCTGAAAAGTTCTCAGCCCAACCAACCAACTTCCTAAATTCTCCCCCACCCCTTTTTTTTTTTTTCTTTTTTATTAAGTTGCAGTAGAGGTTTCTAGTGTTACCCAGAGCGCTAAATGCTCCGACGCTCATATAATTCCTATGAGCATCAGAGCATTTAGCCTTAACCGCAACTTAGGGGGAGGGGGAGAAGGAGGGTTGTCTGAGCGTTATTTTCCCACTGTAACTAAAAAGAGTGCTATCTTATTTCATTAAGTGCCAATTTGCTGAAATGAAATTCTATGTTTTGCCATTGTTTCAGATCACTGATTGAATCCGACAAGAAGAAGCACTGGAGATGTCAAATCAAACCGAGTGGTCAGAATCCCTTTATTAGAAGTTTGTATCAAAAGTTTAAAAACAAGTAAAATACCAAAAGTCAAAGTTCCAAAGTCAAAATCCCGACTAGGATCCGAGTTTTGGCGATACTATCGCCTTCCTCGGGGGACAATTATGAACATGTCGGCATCTCTTCATTCAAAAGAAGCACCAAAAGAGTTGAGAGATCATTGATTGAACTATATCCATGTCATTTCTCTTCTTGGACTGAGAACTTTTCAGCACCCCCTTGTATGTTCTCTTGCTATTATAAAAGCACCTTTCTCCATGGGCCGTGTGTTCCACCGCCTTTGAAACATGCTAGTGTTCGATCCCTAAATAAAAAGAGAAAAGAGATCCTGTGAAATCTTCAGAATTATCCAGTTATTGGTCTACTTTATCATTGCCTTTCCTGGCTAAGGTTTTGGGGAAGACTGAATTGACCCAGTTACTGGAATTTATGTGCAAGAATAATCTTTTAGATGTTTACCAATTTGGTATTAGAAACATCACAGTATGGAAACCCTGCTGTTATCCATTAATGATGATATATATCAGGGTTTCAATCATGGCCAGAACTTTGTCCTATTTTTTTCCCTTTGTACCCTTTGTTCAATAAAAAGTTTGAACATTAAAAATACAAAGCAAAAGTTTGGTCTGTATAGAATGAAATTTCTGCTGTATTCAACACTGAATCATTCAATCTTGCTTGCCTGGTGGGCAAGATTTTAGAAAAAGGTTAAAGGCTTGGCTAGTTAAACAAGTATTTTTAATGTAAGCAATTTGGTGAAATTAAGCTGTGTGTGAGAGGGTGCTGAAAGGTTCTCAGCCCAACCAAGAAGAGAATGAGGTGAATATGGTTCAATCAACGATCTGAAACTATGTCACAACATAGAATTTCATTTCTGCAAATTAGCACTTAACAAAATATGATAACACTCTTTTCAACTACAGTAGCAAAATAACGCTCAGAATTTAGGAAGTTGGCTGCTTAAGCTGAGAACTTTTTAGCAACTCCTCGTAGTCAATGCATAGTCTCAGATATTTATGCAAGTAGAAAGTAGAGGGTTTTTTTTCTGTTTAAGATCAATTCTATGGCAAAATGAGAAATGCCAATTGTCTGTTGGTATTTGAATCTATTTTTGTGTGCTGATGATTATATTTGTGTTTTGTAATCTGTCTTGCATGGTTGATGATGAGGACTATAAATCTTTTAAATAAAATAAATGCAATTTAAGAATGTATAGACGTTAATTAATATAGAATGCAGTGGCTAGGCTAATTAGATGCATGGGGCTGTATGGTCAAATGAAATTGGTTCTTTTCATTACATTGGTTGCCTATAGGAGGAAGGGCCATGGCTCACTGGTTGAGCTGCTGCCTCTGCTCCCAGAGGTCGTGAGATAAAATCACAGTACTGCTCCTTGTGACCCTGAGCAAGTTCTCCAGTGCCCACCACTTTGAATGTCATCTTTGAAATGCCAGAGCATATACAAGTCCCCATTCCCTTTCCCTGTAGAACATCAAATTGAATTTGAAATTTTCTCTTTTGCTTTTACCATTTTGAATGATTCCGCAAACATGCTATTTTTGGTCCTTTCAAAGGAAAATGTTGCAGCTTCCATTGGGGGGTGAGATTAATTGAGACAATGCATGGGTTTTATTTAATTAATTTATTTATATACCACCTCTCAGTTATCTAAGCGGTTTCCAATCAAGGAACTCAAGCATTTTTCCTCTCTGTCCCGATGGGCTCACAATCTATCTAACAGATCTGTGGCAATGGAGGATTGAGTGACTTGCCCAGGGTCATAAGGAGCAGGGCAGGATTCATACCCACAACCTCAGGGTGCTGAGGCTGTAGCTCTAACCACTAGGCCACTCCTCCTTTGGTTTTATTTGAATGTGCTACCAGAACTGAAAGAAGTGCATGATGTGTTAGTGTTTTATGGCCTGCTACTTGTAGAGGAGTAGGGAAATGGCCCAGTGGTTAGTGTAGCAGCCTGGGGAGCTGGGTTCAATTCCAACTGCAACTCATTGTGACCATGGGTAAGTCACTACATTGCCCCCACAAAATAAGTATCTGCATATGATACGTAACATATACAATACTTAGGATTTTTCTTTTTAAATTATACAGCATTCACAATAAGCTTCAAAATTTATTCAAGTTATTGCACTTATACAAAATTTATTTATTGCACTTACACATATAAAAAATGAGCATAAAAATAAGAAAACAAGAAAATAAAAATCATAAATAGTCCAGTGAGTAACAGCATTATATAATTTTGAAGCTTATGATATGCAACATAACATAACATAAATGTTTATTTATATACTGCATTAGCCTTTTGGTTGAAGGCGGTGTACAGGGTAGTAAAAAAAAACAAATATCAGGAACAGTAATTTTTTGTTTATTGTTTTTTTATGCGTTTGTAAAACTGCATTATCCTAATTTAAACAATAAATGAAAAATCGAGGTTTGTGATGGGGTAAGATGATGGAGAAATATAACATATCTTTGACATGAAGACATGAGTTTGTTTAAACAATGTAGCACAATTATATTGTTTCAACTACATGAAAAAGATAATCTTTCTATCTAATTATAAAACAACTAAAAACATTAAGAATTAAAAATGGCATGTAGGATAAACATGGTGTATAACATAAAATGAACATTAGTATGCACAATTAGTGATGAAGTGTCCCGGTAATGAAATGTCCCAGTGGTGAAGTGTCCCAGGTGATGAAATGTCCCAGTCTCAGGTGATGAAGTGTCCATAGTACCATACAGTGAGAGATTAGAGAAACTGGGCCTTTTCTCCCTTGAAAAGAGGAGACAGAGAGGACATGATCGAAACATTCAAGATAATGAAGGGAATAGACTTAGTAGATAAAGACAGGTTGTTTACCCTTCATGATAGAGAGAACGAGAGGGTACTCTCTAAAGTTAAAAGGGGATAGATTCTGTACAAACGTAAGGAAGTTCTTCGTCACCCAGAGAGTGGTAGAAATCTAGAACGCTCTTCCGGAAGCTGTTATAGGGGAAAACACACTCCAGGGATTCAAGACGAAGTAAGACAAGTTCCTGCTGAACCGGAACTTACGCAGGTAGGGCTGGTTTCAGTTAAGGCACTGGTCTTTGACCTAAGGGCCTCTATGGGAGCGGACTTTTCAAAAAATTCATCCAAATATCTTAACCCCTCCTCTTTTACCTCCAGAAGATTCACCTACCTTCAGATAACCTTCCCCCAAATTACCCACCTTAACACCTTCCAATTAAACAAATACCATAAATAGATTGTAACCTACCCTCTCTAACTGCATTCCATATGTATTTTTCATACAGTTCTTCACTGTCAGTTTAATTTCCATCCTATAAGTTCACATAGAATTTTTCTTTTTTCAACCATCTTTATTTTCTCTTCTTTATTAATTTCCAGGTACTTTAGTTAGATTGTGAGCCTTCGGGACAGTAAGGGAATTTTTTAAGTACCTTCTTACTTCTCATTTATAATCTTAATGTATATTTTCTTCAAACCGCTTAGAACCTAAAGGATATAGCGGTATATAAGAAATAAATTACATTACATTACTGCTGGGCACGATGGACCACTGGTCTGACCGAGCAATGGCAATTCTTATGTTCTTAGTCTTGGGTCAACAAGGGTTAATTTAAAACTGGGTCATCAGATTTGGGGAAGAAGTGTGTTTTCAGGAGCTTCCTAAAAAGCATGTATAATGTAGAAGAACAGACCAGATAACTCCATTTTGGATCTTTAGAAGCTGCTTGGTAGGATAAGAATTTATTGATGAACCTCTTATGTGAGAAACCTTTAACTGATGAGAAGGAAAATAGTGACGGGATCGAGAGGTCCACCCAGGTCTGGAAAATAAGAAATGATTGGTGAGGTAATCAGGCAATAAACCATATAGAGCCTTATAGAAGAGACAGCTGAACTTAAATACTGTATTTGCTACTGAGTGCTTATACATTATTTGTATTTTATATGGTTTTGTAAATCATTTTGTAGCTTACTGGGAAAGACAGTATATAAGATGGACATATAAATAAAAACATAAATGTTGAAAAGCACACATTCAAAACAGAGCAATATCTCACAGCACTGGTGCTTATACATGTAGGTGCTGATTTTTGCAAACTATGCATTTAAGTACTGGCATTTACATGTATAAGCGCCACATTTTAAAGAATTATGGGTCCAATATTCAAAGCCATTAAAGCAGACAGGGGACACTCCTGCTCACTTAAATTACTTTCCACCACCTAAGTGAGGATATTCAGCGGCACTTTACCTCAGAGTGCCACTGAATATCCCCACAGACCTCCTAACCAAAAAATAGGCAGGTCAGAGGTGGGACTGGGGATGAGCATAGCTAAGCAGCCTAATTTAGGATAGCTCAAAAGCAAGATGTCTAGGATAAACAGGTAGGCCCAAAGGGCCTACCTGTTTATCCACTTCCCTAATGTCTAGGTAGGCCCTTTGGGCCTACCTAGACATTAGGGAAGTGGAAGCAAAGAGAGCTTGTTCAGGGGAAGGGGGGGACAGAGCATTGTGGCTTGGTGGGAGGAGGTAGAGGGGAGGGGGCTAATAGGAGAGGCTGGGAGAGGGATCAAGAGGGCTTTTACAAGTAACAATAGCTAGTGGGTGCCAGCTTGATATTCAGTGCTGTCAGCCTCATTTTTAATCTTTTTTCCTGAAAATTTTTGAAGACTAACAGAAAGCAAATCTCACAAAGGCTGAATGTCGCAGTTAGAAGACGTTATAATGTTTACTCTATAGAACGACAATGCTAGTGGTTACTTGTAGTTTTACTTATTTTATCTTACATTGCATATATAATTTTATGTAGCATGTACTCATATAACTATGTAGCATGGATGATTCGAAATATAATTCTATGTAGTGCTATGCTGCTTGTAACCTACCTAGAACTCTGATTTGCAAAGAGGACAAATTGATTTAAAATAGAATTGCCTTCCCTATCGTATCAACTATTAGAATATTAGGCGTCCACTTGGATAGAAACTTATCATTGATCTCTAATGTTGCTGTTCAGGTTCGGAAATGTAATTTTACACTTTAGAAGCTTCGTACAATCAGACCTTATTTTAACGAAATGCATTTCGATTATTAGTTCAGTCACTCATATTAGGAATACTAGACTACTGCAATATTGTATATTTGGGAGGTCTCCAATAGAACTTTTATCAACTTAGACTGATACAAAACACTGCAGTTCATCTAAGTTTTAGACTATGAAAGATAGATCATATAACCATCTATTATAGAGAATTGCACTGGCTACCTTTTGAGGTGATGGTGCTGTTTAAATTTGGATGTCTATGTTATAAGGCAGTGTATGGCATGGCTCCAGGGTATTCAGTTGAGCATTTTAATTTCTCTAGTTCTCAACGTTCTTTATGAATATCAACGATATTTGATTTTCCATCGGTTAGGGCAGGGGTGTCCAATGTCGGTCCTCGAGGGCCGCAGTCCAGTCGGGTTTTCAGGATTTCCCCAATGAATATGCATGAGATCTATTAGCATACAATGAAAGCAGTGCATGCAAATAGACCTCATGTATATTCATTGGGGAAATCCTGAAAATCCGACTGGACTGCGGCCTTCGAGGACCGACATTGGACACCCCTGGGTTAGGGGATGCCATTACAAAAGATTTCACAACGGATTGTTTTCATATCAGGCAGCCATTTGGGATTCTGTTTTTTTGCCGATTATTTTCCACTTCCACTTCTTATGCAAATTTTAGAAAACTGCTCAAGGCTTATCTAAATGATACATTTTTATAATTGGTCATTTTTGGATTTGTCTAATTATAGCTCGCTGTTTGATATTCAGCTTCTCTTGCTTATTGTAAACCGCAAGTATCCACATGGTTTTGCGGTATACAAGTGACATGTTATGTTATATAAGATTGCACATAACATAGCACATGCAGCCAACAGCATAAAATGTCCCCCAATAGGAAAGATACAAATGAAATTGTCAACTATAATCATTTTATTTTAGATTGCCTTTTTGTTTGTTTTTAAAGCATCCCGATTTGGTATTTTCTTGGTATTTTTGCTTTTTAGCGAACTCTTCTTATTTTAAATATGCTCAGAGACAGAAACACACAGGGCTCCTTTTACTAAGGTGCGCTAGCGTTTTTAGTGCGCGCAAACCATGCGCTAAATGAAACATACTAACGCAAGCTCTATGGAGGCATTAGCATCTAGCGCGTGGGGCATTATAGCGTGCATTAAGCGCGCGCTTAAACCATTAGCGCAGCTTAGTAAAAGGAGTCCATAGTATAGTTAATGGCACAACTTTAACAATGACATCACAATACAAAATATATGGCTAATCGTTGAATCAAACTTAACCAGCTCCCACTTAACTCACTTATGAGGATTCACAATTATCTGACCAAGCTAAGTAATCCATTTACTCACTATTTATAAATGGTTTTTCAAAAATGGGCCTCAGTAGTTGCTAAAGTTAAAACATTAAGCAACATCAATATATATCACTAGGCTTTAAGCCCGTTACATTAACAGGTGCTAGAATAGATGTGTCTGTCTTTCTTTCTTTCTCTCTCCTTGGCTACTTTCTGTCTGTCTTTCTTTCTGTCTGTCTCTCTCCTCGGCTGTCCACCACCACCCCTTGCCTGCTCCTCCTATCCAGCAGTAGCCCTTCTCTCTTCCTTTTACCTCCCCACTGTCCAGTGTCACCCCTTCCCTGCTCCCCCTGTCCAGCAGCAGCCCTCCTTTTACCTCCCCCCTGTCAAGCAGCAACTTTCCTGCTCCCTCTGTGCAGCAGTAACTTTGTAGTAATTTTTTTTTTCCTTACCTGCTTCCCCTGTCCAGCATCTGATAGGCCATGCAGCCTCGGGCCTTTTGCTAGTCCAGCCCGACTCACAATATCGAAGTGGGCCGGCCTAGTAAATGTTCCGCGGCTGCTTGAGGAAACCATGGCTGCTGCCGCTGCTGGTCCGGGAGTGAGAAGAAGAGGCGTCCCGGCAGTGGCAGCAGCAGGAAGTCAGCCAGCGTCGGAGATGGAAGAAGAGGCGTCCCGGCAGCCTGGAGGAAGGTGAGGATAGTGCCGCACATGCTGCAAACTGCCATAGGCTGCACGTACTGCACTCTGTAGTACCGTACCCTGTCTGCCACGGAGCTACTGATCACAGAGGTAGGGATCATGGCGTGTCAACTGCGCATGTGTGGTAAGGGTTTTATTATTAGTGATACTATGGGAATTTTTTGAGAATAATGATAGCTCACTGTTGGGTGACGGGACAAGATCATTCTTAAGTCTTGCATCCGTAAGCCCTTGAAGTCCTTTTTCCCCCTGTATGTAAAACTGAGGGTCCTACTTAAGTGAGTTAAGTGGAAGCTGGTTAAGTTTGATTCAACGATTAGCCATATATTTTGTATTGTGGTATCATTTTTTGACTTTGATTTTTGTTGGGATATTAGATATTCTTACAACTTTTAACAATCACTTTGTATATCCTTTGGTAAACATTTAGGGCCCCTTTTACAAAGCCACGGTAGTGAGTCCCGCATGGCCAATGCGGCGCAGTCCATAGGAACTGAATGGGCTGTGTCGCATTTGCCGCATAGGAATCGCTACTGTGGCTTTGTAACAGGGCTCCTTAGTGCAGGACTGAACCCTGGGTGAACCTTTGCTTGTGCTGGTTAAACACAATCCGAGCGAAAGGGGAGGCTTGATTTAAAAAAGAAAAAGAAAAAAAAGTTGTATGTTTAGTTTTCTTTCTGCCCACACACAAATCTTTAACTCTCTACTACCCGTGCCTGGAAAATAAACTGGATTAACAGTGTGTCCGTTACTTAAAAATGTTTTCTTTTATACAAGAGACTTATTTTTTTGCATGGTCTGGAAATACTGAGCTGAAAGCAAGCTGTTAACAGAAATGAGTAATTATTGAAGCTCTAACAGGCAGCTTTCATTGAAGTTGATTACAGCAGCTATATAATCACTTTTACGGATGCTGTAATCACAGTAGCAGGGAATGCTTGACTTGGTTCTTATTGTTTTCACTCAGGGAGGAGGTAGGGGGCCTGGGAGAGAAACCCGTTTCACCAACTCTGTACAATTTCTGCTGCAAAAGGAAAGTACAGAACACTGAATGAAGAAGAGAATCATTTATTCTCCCTTTATTAGTGTTTCTCCACCCTCACATAAGAGTCTGTTGGAGTCAGGAAATTGCTGTTATTCAATATGCAAGCCTAAGGTTTTAATGACCATTGGGAAGGGTACGACCAACAATTACTGCCCTTAATGAATAGGGGTAATCTAGTTCAGACTAAACAGTGGTAGTGACTCTGGTGCTGTCTCTGGTTAAATTAAAAGAACAGTAATGCAAAGGAAGTTAACAAGAATTAATTAGTTAGATCGAACTGAAACCTGGTCATTAGTGATGTTATAGGCGAAGTAAAAGCCTCTCTTCACTGCAATTAGGTAGACAAATGAATTGTACAACTGACTGATTCACACCTGCTAACAGCTAAGGGCTATAGCTGATATGTGTGGCATTCACTTTTTCCAGTTCATGCACACTTGCATAGTTTAATAGGTCTTGCTCTCCTGAATTATTTCCCATTCCTCCGGAATTTACTTGTGCATGTGATCAAAAACATTGCGTACATGTATTTTGCTCACAGCGTCTTGTCCTCGGCTTTTCAGAGACAGCATTTCCGGTGGCTTGGATGGGGGATGCAGGATGCCCCATAAATGTTTGCTTCTTGAAGAGCAAAATGGTCATTAGTACACAATGATCTTTGTTTATACATAAACTGCTTTAACAATTTATGGAATTGATTCATTGCTGGCACAAGACCCTTCTGAAAAGCAGATCTTAATATAAAAAGGTGCCGGGGGGGGGGGGGGAGGGGGAGATAAAGCACAGAAAAATAAAGGGACGGTAGATGAAATGTACAGAAACACAATACAAATGTTTATGAAAATCTCTACCTCTCTGGCCCCTGTGTGCATACAAGCTGTAAACATCTTATGGGGGCTGCTATGAGTGTGGCAGTTTCCATAGTAGGTCCTGAGTGGGTGAGGTTGCCGGATCCACCCCTTTGTGACAATATGGTTGGTTATTTTTTTTAACCGACTTTCATTCGTGCCATTCTGTAGTTCTTAATTGAACTGCTGAAGAACAGATGAACTAGATTTGCTGATGTTCTTTCTTGGCTCTCTCATTTCTAATAATTTGTGAGCTTTTTGCACTATGGGGCAGTGACCTGCATTCTCCAAATATTCTGAACTGTATCAGTGATCAGCTCTCTGAAGATCTTCATCCTATGCTATTTGCTCTCATGCTACTACAAGAAAGATATTTGGATCAGCTCAGGCCCAGGAGATATTTGACTCTGACCCAGGGAGATTTGTACACTTCCAAATTTCTCAGAATGCTGGTCCTGAATAAATTTGTTCTTTACTGGGGTTTATTTATTTATTTATTTTGCATAGTGCATCCTCTGGTGTTTGTATATTCAATTGTGGTTATTTATTTATTTCAATGTCTATCCCGTTCTCCCAGAAGCTCAGAACGGGTTACAAGTAGACATTTACAATCATTTGAAAACAGACTAGTCATGACAACAAATAGATTACAGTAGACAATAACAGAGTTTATTCTAGAGACCAGATTGGCCATAATGAAGAGTACTAGGAGAAGTATATTGAGGAGGCAGTTTTTAATGGCCCGATTGACGGAAGAGGAAGGTCTTTACTGCTCTGCGGAAGACCATTAGTGAGTCTAGCGACCTAATCTGTGTGGGTAGTCAGTTCCATAGCTG
Source organism: Geotrypetes seraphini (assembly GCF_902459505.1). Lineage (NCBI taxonomy): Eukaryota > Metazoa > Chordata > Amphibia > Gymnophiona > Dermophiidae > Geotrypetes > Geotrypetes seraphini. Next base: position 28,063,520 of record NC_047095.1, read on the forward strand.
AGGTAGGATCATTTATACGCCATACTCATTCGGAGGGATCTCCCTGTGGGAATGCTGAGTCTTTGTTCTGCTTTGGAGTGGAGGGGGTGGTTAGGGGTGTATAGCGTAGCTTGGATGCTATGGAGGCTGTTTTTTTTTTTTGGTAGAATCTCTTGTGTGTCATGACCAGTGCTTTGAAGATGCATCGCGTTTTGACTGGTAACCAGTGAGCTAAATAGAGCGCTGGAGTAATGGGGTCATGGTAGCTGAGGTTGTATAGGAGTTGAATTGGACTTTTTGGAGGCGTTTTAGATCTCTTGCAGCGATGCCATTGAATAGGGAGTTGCAGTTGTCTAGTCTAGAGAGTACATAGACATATAGCAGTTGGGCTAACTCTGTTTCTGGGAGGTAGGGTTTGATCCTTCGCAGCTAGAATAGGTAGTAAAAAGATGTGGAAACTACCTGCGAGACATGGGCGGAGAGGGACAGGTAGCCATCCAGTATAATTCCAAGACTTCGTACCTGGTCTTTTGCTGTTAAGGGGGTGGATTCCCAGGATAGTGTCGGACGGGTGAAAGTAGTGTTCTTTTTCCTGATCTAGAATTGTTCAGTCTTTGAGGCATTCAGCTGGAGTTTATTGGCTGTCATCCAGTTTTTCATATCAGAGAGGCAGTGTAGGAGGTTAGTGAGTTGGGTTGGCCGATCGTCACCTAAGGGGAGCAATAGCTGAAGGTCATCAGCATAGGAGTGAATCTTAATGTTGTATTTGTGTGTAATGTCGATGACTGGCCTGATATACAGATTGAAGAGGAGAGGGGATAGCAAGGCACCTTGGGGAACTCCGTATTTAATTGCCTGTTCTTTTTCTGCAAAAAAATCCTAGTTATTCTTTGGTTTTGTAGTCTACATCATTCTTTAAAAACCCAGGAGACCCTCAAGCCCCTACCACTGCTTCATATCCAAATGCTTGAAAACAACCAGCTTATTTCTTTGTTCCTGTAAGTTCCTCACATGTTTACTGACATGTTTAGCAGTGGGCTGCACTGATGGCCAAATAATTAGTACTCCTTGCAGCCAGCTGGGACGTCTTATTGGTTGATTCCCAGTCGAGACAGCATTTCCTTCCACTGGGGACAGTGGCATACCTAGTATATTTGGCACTCAGGGCCCATCATTTTTTAACACCCTCTTCCACTATAAAAAATTAGGCCTCTTTTATCAAACTGCATTAAGGTTTTTTTTAATTGCAGGCCGCTGCAGTAAAATCTCCAGCGCTCATAGAATTCCTATGAGTGTAGGAGCTTTTACCACAGAGACCCACAATAAAAACCCTAATGCAGCTTGATAAAAGGGGCCTTTATTTTTAGTAATAATTCATGAGTCACATGGACAGACTAGATGGGCCATTTGGCCTTATCTGCCATCCTGTTTCTATGTTTCTAACAAGGGTGCACCTAGGAAAGTCAGCATCTAGTGTTCATTCCAGTGTTCAAGAACATCAATACACCCATTGTAAAACTAAACAAGTTAGATTAATACAGATCGATCCTGTATAATCAGTGCTAACAGAAAGCCATGTCTTTTTCATACACACAGAACACAGATACAAACTCACCCAGTATGGAATAAGTAGTCACAAAATAAACATAGAAATACAAGGGGCCCACTGGAAAGTTCTCAGCCCAAACAACAAAGTTGGGGCAGTCTCCATCGAGGGCTATACATTTAGTCCAATGATTTTCCACTTTTTTCATTCCATCGGAAAAATACAGAACAAAAAAAGTGGAAAATCACTGGACTAAGTGTATAGCCCTTGATGGAGACTGACTCAACTTTGTTGGTTGGACTGAGAACTTTTCAGCGGACCCTCATGTATAGACAGAAAAACTGAACCACCAAGAAGCCAGACTCTGCACACAATGCAGCACCAAAATATAAAGATAGCAGATGTAAAATTGAAAAATCTGACAAATAACAATCACCATTTTACAAATTAACAGAAATAAAACAAAAAATGGAAAATACCATTTTATTGGACTATTTCATTTTTCAACTAGCTTTCAGAGGCCCAAACCTTCTTCCTGAGGTCAGTACATTACACTGCTGTTACAGTATCCTGTCCTGACCTAAGGAAGGTCTCTGAAAGTTAGTAAAAATGTATTAAAAAGTCAAATAAAAGATTACCTTATTTCCATTTTCTATTTATAAATGTTTATCAATACAGCTATAATACTACTTTATTCTAAAGCAACAAAAAAAATATTTTTTCTACCTTTTGTCATCTCTGGTTTTTACTTTCCTCATCTATTCTTCAATTTCCTTTCCATCCACTGTCTGCCCTCTTTCTCTGCCCTTCCATCCACTGTCCGTCCTCTTCCTGGGGAGGAAGTATAACTGTTCAGTGTTAGAACGCCGCAGCCATCTTATGAGAGCTGATGGCTGTATGAGTGAAAAAAAGTTATGTAGGTAAGAGAGGACTCTACTGCAATTGGTTTTGTGGTGGGGTTATTAGGATTTGTTTTTTTAATGACAGTATATTGTGGTTTCTTTTCAGCTTCCCCATGCCTTGATAAAGAAAGCGAAACGCGTTGGTTGAGGGGACTAACATTGACAGCTGAAAAGCTAAATTATGAGATTAAATTATATTTAAATTAACTTATGAAATTAAGCTTATTGAAGTATTTAAAGTATTTTTGATAAGTACTAACACAAATGAGGATTTAGAGAAGTTGTGCCTTACGGGAAGAATGAGTAATTAAACCCTAATGAGCTATGCTGCTCAGAGGGTGGTCTGATCCCTCATTGGCACTTATATGAAACTATTTTTATTTTTGTCTATTACTGGACGGTATGTCATGAATTTTCAACATATCTAGCCATCTGATTACAGGTCTCCCTCTTCGCCTGGTTCCTTCGATCTTTCCTAACATGATGTCCTTCTCCAGTGATCTCTCCTCTGACGATGTGACCAAAATAAAGACAATTGTAACTTCATCATTTGGGCTTCGAGTGACATAGCCAGTTTTATTTCTTCCAGAATCAATTTGTTAGTTCTTCTGGTGGTCCACAGCATGCATAAAATCCTTCTCCAGCACCAAAGCTCAAATGAGTTAATAATTTATCTGTCTTATTTCTGTAGTGTCCAGCTTTCGCATCCGTAATTGACCACTGAGAAAATGAGTGCCTGGTCTGATCTTTGTTTGGACTGTTATTTCCTTGCCTTTGAAAACTTTGTCGAGAGCCTTCATTGAAGAGCGACCAAATGCTATTCTGCGGAGTATTTCTTCCCTGTTAGTTGCTTTTTTGTTTACGAAAGAGCCCAGGAGATTGAAATCTTTTATAACTTCTATTCTGTTGCCTTCAAGCTGAAAATCTTTATCTTTTTCTATGTTCATGATCTTTGTCTTGTTTATGTTCAGTTCTAATCCCGTGTTATGACTTTTGGCTTTGACTTTTCTCAGTAGATACAGTATATCCTCTTTGCTGGTGGTGATGACTGTTGTATCATCTCCATAGCACAGATTGTGTATATTTTGACCACCAACTTTGAAACCAATGCTCTTATCTTCCACATTTTCTTTTCTGAAGATGGCTTCAACATAAAAGGTTGAACAGGAAAGGTGACAAGATGGATCCCTGCCTGATGTCACGTTTTATTGGAAACCAATCAGTGTTGCCATATTCAGTGCTCACTGCAGCTTCTTGATTTTCATAGAGGCTCTTTATCAGACGAGTTATGTTTTGGGTATTCCCATTTGTGCTAGAGTTCTCCATAGTTTATGGTGATCCACATAGTCAAAAGCTTTTCTGTAGTCGGTGAAGCAAATATATAGGGGCTTTTGGTATTCTTTGCTCTTCTCCAATATCCATCTAACATTGGGAATAATGTCTCCTGTAGCTGAACATAATTCACCTTGAGCTACCACTGTAAAGGTTGATCTAAATTCAAACTGCAATGGGTAAACAGAAATTGCCAGCTCACTGCCAATAACAAAGCACCACTACAAAGGGAAAGCTTTAGCAGCAGTGGAATACAGTACATAAGTTAGAGGACTGAAGACAAAAATGGAACTAGGAGCAGAGAGCCTTTGGGAATGCAGAGTAAATAATTAAAAAAGAACAGATGTGCCCTTTATGATCCCACCCTTATTGTGATATCATTAGTTTATTAAATCTTCACACTAATGAATTAATGTTGTCACAAAGGATGTATGATTTTATAGCGCACATCTGGGTTTTCCAAGTAATTGATTTTGCTTGTAAGTTCTGCAAGATAAGAAAATAAAAGTAACTTTTAAAAAATATGCTTCGAGTGTTTTATCTATAGATAAGGTTATGAATGTAAGGAGAAATTATAGAGGAACTATTTCCATTGCCTTTATTCTATAACTAACACTATATATTTATATTTTTTACAACAGCAATTTAAGCAACCATAGTGTCCATGTTCCCTTTGAAACTAAACTTTCATTCCCTATGTTCCAACAATTAGAAACATGACTATCTGAATTGCTGACTCAATACTCAATACTTTTACTGTTAGGGAATTAGCACTATTATATAGGGATGAATGTATATCTTCTATATATAATTATACATTTATTTACCATTAGAGGGAAAAGTAAATTTTAAACAAGTTAAAATTTCTCACAACACTGATGGGTTTTGGTGCATAGAATGGCTTCCCAATGAAAATGGTGGAAACAAAAACAGCAATGGAATTCAAGACAGCCTGGGATAAACACGGAAGATCCTTATTTATAAAGGCGAGAGGTGTAAGCGAGATCAAGGCGGATGGGGGGGGGGGATGGGTTATGGCAATGCACCAGGAAGAGAACTGGACAAATTAGATGCACCTTGTGATCTTTATCATCCACCATAATCTCTGTTTCTATGGTGCTGCATTTGCCCAAAACTCTGAGCTCCTGGCCTGTGTTTACTGTAACCTCCTCCTGGGGCTATCAAAGAGTCTATGCTAATGAAGCTTCTCTGGCAGACTGTAAAAACAGTAGACACTCAGCTACAGTAAATGACAAAAGATTTGCAACATCATGCAAATAGACCAACATTTCAGATTCAGAACCAATATCCTTCTTGAAATGTTCCCTAATAGAATCCCTGATGATTTCTGCCTCTCTGTTATTATTATTAGCTGTACCCAACTGAAAGCTAAAATATTGCTACATATCATGCTTGCGAAGGCTGGATTGGGAGTCTCAGAGAGATTAAAGAGTAGGAGAGTTGTTGAGCACTAGGTAGGATGGTGGGGGAGAGGGTAAAACTACAAAAGTTCATAGGAAAGAAGGGGAGGACAGCACTGAAGGGTGAGCCCTGCTTCCATGACATTCAGATGGCTCTGGATGGGGGGTGGGGTCAAAAATAGGTCAAGTATAGGCATCAGAAAAGAGGACTGTTTCAAAGTCTGATCTGAATTTGGGCAGAGAAGTCTGGAGCCTAAGATGAGGTTGCAACATGTTCCATAGTTCAAGGGCTTGTACCGAAAATACAGAATTATGAGTGATGTCAAGAATGCTTTTGCAAACTGATAGAATGACAAGGCAATTCTGGTGCGAAGAACTGAGGTCTTTGGATGGACAGTAGGTTGGGAGAATGTATAGGTAAGGTGGAGCCTCATTGGCACAAATTTTAAACATGAGCAATCAGATCTTGTAATTACAGAAAGGAGGTATGCTGGCCTTCCAAATCTTTTCCAGAGAAGAGACAATGGCAAAACTAGAGGGCATAATTTGAGGTTTCAGGGAGGAAGACTCAGGAGCAATGTTAAGAAATTATTTTTCACGGAGAGGGTGGTAGATGCCTGGAATGCCCTCCTGAGGATGGAGAGGGAAACGGTGATGGAATTCAAAAAATTGTGGGATAAACATAGCGAATCTCTAAATAGAAAATGAAAGATGTAAATTAAAGAACTAATGCCAGTACTGGGCAGACTTGAACGGTCTGTGTCCCATATATGGTGATTTGGTGTAGGATGGGCTGGGGAGGGCATCAATGGGAACTCCACTAACTTGGAACATGAAGATGTTACTGGCCAGACTTTATGGTAGATATCCTGCAAACAGGATGGTTGGATAGGCTGGAGTGAGCTTCAACTTCAGCATTTGGAACCTAGGACAATACCAGGTGGACTTTACAGTCTATGAACCAGAAACATCAACGAAGAGACAAGTTAATTTAACCATGTATTTTTTATGGATATAACTAATAGGAAGACTGGATGGACCGTTCAGGTCTTTATCTCATGCAAACAAAGATTCACAAACATGGGATGCCTCAGGAAAACTTATGAAGAAAGATAAGGGAATCGGATGGAATTCCCTAAGGCAAGCAAAGTACTGTACTTGCCAATTTCCCTCCCCCCCCCCCCCCCACCACTTAACCCCTTTTACTCACACAGGAAAGTGAACTGTCACTTCCTAAGTTTGTCTGAAAGCCAGGAAGACAGTAACATAAAGAAGAAGCTTCTCTTTAAAAAAGTTATGCACCCTCCCTCAGGAACATAGTTTTCCAATACACATGCATATGCAGCTGTGAATGTCCCAGTTTTGGCTGGCTATATTTAAAGGCTACTGTTTTGTCTCATTAACTCTTGAGTACAGTGAAGGGAGCAGGTTTAAATTCCAAATCTCACTGTTATCTGTCCTCAAGGGAATGACCAGATTATGGATGGTCATGAAACACAATGCTGAAAAATTCACTCCACCTTTGGAAATCAGCAGTTTGGATTGTTTTTCCACCTAAGTACAATTATTTGTTTTCCTCCTGAAGAGTTATCTCCTAGTTCAAGCACCACATTCTCTTTCTTCAATGCTCTCGGCTGTTTTTATTGGCTGCATAATGAGGAAAAAAAAATCTGTTGAACTTTTGTCATTGTTTCAATGGAAGTGTACAAGATGCTTGCAACAATCAACCGATCGCTGACACGGTAGTCTGTAATGGCTCCATCTATCGTGTCACAGTCTCCTAAGTGAGCTTTTAATATGCGAATCATTGGCATGACAGACTGTAATGGGTCCTTTGGAGCTGTTACTGTGTCAATTGTGTCATTTCCAATAAAACAACTTTTTAATATCTGACAGGCAGTATGCGATCATTGACATGATACTCCACTTGGAGCTCTTTGGGGGGTTTCCATCAGGAACTGCAAAGGAAATCCTTAACCTGCAGATCTTTACACACAGAGAACATTCACAAATATTCCTTGGGGATTGTACGTTTTAAATTCAGCTGGAGCTGTCCAGAGCCACTCAGCACTGGTAAATTTTTCAGAGAACGCAGGCACTGCGAATGAGCTTTTTTTTTTTTTTAAACCTTCACAGGCCGCTTGCGGTTTGTATTACCATGCATCTGGTCAGAAAAGTTTGAAAATGACTACCCAGTTTCATGGGAACCTCCTGTCTTGAAAATTGCAGGATTATGGCCATGGGGGAGGGGCATCCACTCCCCAGCAGATACTGAGGATCATGTGTGTCTGAAAAGAGCAACAGGCCCCTGCTCACTCATAACTGCTACAGGTTGACAGTCCCAAGATATCTGTTGTAAGAGAATGCAGCAGTTATGTCCATATTACATGCAGTGGGAGTAATGTGATTTATTTTCAGTGATTATTTCACATAAACATAGCAATTCTATAAAAGTTAGGTACAGGGCTAGTCTTAGCAATTGTAAGACCCTGAATTGGCCAGTTTGGCACCCAGCACTACCCTCCCATTGATTTAGTAAAAACCCTAGTGTTGTCGCTAGACCAGGGATGGGCAACTCTGGTCCTCGAGGGCTGGAATCCAGTCGGGTTTTCAGGATTTCCCCAATGAATATGCATGAGATTTGTTTGCATACACTGCTTTCAATGCATATTCATTGGGGAAATCCTGAAAACCCGACTGGATTCCAGCCCTTTAGGACTAGAGTTGTCCACCCCTGCGCTAGACAGTCAATCACACATGTTAGAATTCTTTAACTATCTGATAGCTACAAGTGATATCTGTGGCTCATTTACTGAAGCCACTATCATAGTCCTACCTAAAGTGGGCAAAGACCCCTTAAAAGTACAGAACTACAGGCTGCTTTCACTCACCAATGTTGACACTAAACTATACACAAAGGTTATTGAAGAATACAAAAAGTTATCCCTAAGCTGATAGATCAAGATCAGATGGGCTTCATGTCTGATTAATTGATTTAAAGAGAATTCTTTAATTGCCAAAATGCAATAAAATGGTGTTATCCCTCTGAGAAGCATGAAACCAAAGAGTGGGGAGAAGTGAGAGGGAAAAGATGTGAGGGCTGGCTGACGGTGTGGTGGGAGAAGTATAGAGCATCAGTACTGAGGAGCACAGTAGCCAAGGGGGGGGGAGAGAAAGGAGAAGGACACAGAGAGGGAGATAGAGATGGAAAGGGAAACAAAGCTTTAACATTTGGTCAACCACAAGTTGAAAAGCTGACTCAGTTAAGCACTGGGCCCCTAGGACTTTGGGGCCCTGTGCAGCCACCCCTGTTGCCCCTGCTTAAGGCTGGCCTGGTTAGGTGCCAATAGCATGCCCAAAAACATCTGGCTGCCCATAAGTCTGGAACATGTTCAGCAGTATTCTACTACAACAAAACAGGTGTATACATATGAAGCATGTTCCATACATGTATGTGCCCCAGAAAGGGGGTGTGGATGCTTGGTGGGTGGGAACAGATCCCACATGTTCAGAATATATTCCATAAATGTCAGGTACATGGCTGAAGTGAAAGATGTAAGCAAGCTACAAATTATGACTAAATGGCAGAGAAGCAGTCTCTTTTCACCTAGAACATTGTTTGGTGCATTGTGCTGCTGGTTGGCAACTCAGGTCTGAACAGTTAGAGAGGCAGAGGGAGAACTGGAGAGAAGGAGAACAGTCGCAGGCTTTCACTTAATTCTTCTATAGTCTCATTAACCTTAACCCTACTCTACTCAATTCTGCCCCTTTCTACCAAACACCCTCTACAACCTTCTCTAAACAATTGCTCTTCCCCTCTTCTTCATCCTCTTATCTGCCCCTTCACCCCATTTTTCTATGGAGGAGGCTGCAGCCAATGTGTGTGTATGAGTTCAGGTGCAGCTGGTGGTGGTGCTGGGTACTATGGGTGGTCAGTATTTATCCTGTGACCCTTCATGGTTTCATTCTTATGTTATTTCTTATTTTCTAGCCTTTTATTATGTTTATGTTCCCTTGTATTGTAAGTGATTGTCCTTTTAACTATATTGAATATTTTAGGTCTGAACTAGAGAATTTGTTCCCGTCCCTGCAGGAACTCAATTCCCCCGTCCCCGCAAGTTTTGTTGCTGTCCCTGTCCCATCCCTGTAAGCTCTGCCTTAACTGCACAAGCCTCTAACACTTATGATATTAAAGTGTTTGAGGCTTGTGCAGATGAGGATGGAGCTTGCAGGAATGGGGCAAGGACAGGTAAAGAAATTGCGGGGATGAGAAAATGAGTCCCCATGGGGACGGGGAAAAAATTTTCTCCGTTATCATTCTCTAGTCTGAACCCTCTTAGGTGAGTTTTTCCCTCTTTTTATTGTTTCATTTCTAGTTTTTTGTCTATGTTATCCGTCTACCCTAATTCCTCCTTTCCTTAACCCCTAGATTCCTTTGACCATTTGTACTGCTCTTTCAATTGTTTTTAATGGGCATCAACACCACTGTAAGCTTAAGTCCCTTGATGTAGAGTATTGTGGTATGCGAGGTGTGCCTGCTAGGACTGGCCCTAGCATAAGATCTATGCCTGGAGCAGTTAGTTCTCAAACTGCTCAAGCTAAACACCAGTTTACCCTTTTTCCTGCTATTCCTATTGTGTCCAGTAGAGGGAGCTTAGGGGCTGAGCTGCAGTCTTCCCCTCCCCCACACCTTCCCAAGTCTTGTGACCGGAAATGCTTTGCACCTGGGAGTGTTGGGCGGGGCTGCAGATTCCTTAAACTCAGGTCTGAACAGTTAGAGAGGCAGAGGGAGAACTGGAGAGAAGGAGAACAGTCGCAGGAAAAGTACTGGCAGCCTAGCTCAGGGCTGAGAGCTCTGCAGGACCAACAAACCCCTGAGTGCATGGAGTTTGCTGAAGCTGATGCTGGGATAACTCCTGACCTCTCTGAAGTTCCACAAGCCATGGAATTGGAGTTAGAACCAAGTGCTGAGGTTCAGCTGGATTCTCAACCCATGGAAGTGTGTCTCTTCAAGGCAAGTAAGGAAACTGCCTAAAGAGGATTTCTATTACTTATGTTTTTGTATGAACTGTTTTGGTTTATTTTTGAAGCTGTGCTTTACCCGCCCTGTTGAGGCTGAAGCAGGGAAGCACAGGAGTTTAAGACTGGAAAACTTATGCTTAATAGTTTGCTAAGTTTCTCCCTGTTTGGGGAGGGAGTGTGCACTTTACCCTGCCAGTGTGGTGGGGGGAATTAGCCCTACGTTTTGAGGTGGGATAGTGGGCTCTATTGTGTAGCAGTAATCCATCATGTGGAGCACACCACCTGGTCAGCATTTTTATTGCTGAGGGAGAGCAGTGCTGTGTCACTGACAGTGATCTGAGTACACTACCAAAGGGAAGAGACTGTTTTTCTTTTGAAAGAACTTTAAACTGATGCTCATTGATGAATACAGAGCAATTTTTGTTATGTGAATTGAAAGACTTTATTGGGTATGATATTGAAGCTCGAGGTTTTGGAAGACTGGATTGCTTGGTTGAAATTCCTGACAATTGTATTTTTTTATGTTTTTGGTTACACTGTTATGCAACCCAAATAAATCCAGTCCTGATTTTCCTGAAAGACTTACCTGACTTGTGGGCAAAATCCTTGTTCTAAACCTTTTGCTTTTTCCTTTCCTTGTGGCGCCTTCCGCGGCCCACAAGAGATATTCCTTGTCCCCACAGCCCTGGACACATTGCCCTGAGGTGGTGGGTGACAGTATGCAATTGTTTAATGTGGTAGGCTTCTAAATGCAGAAAAAACAACGAAGGTGACTATCTGGTGTTCAATCTTGTTTATTGAATGGAAAGACTCGACACAATCATGTTTCGGCCCTAACGGGTCTGCCTCAGGAGTCTGAACTTATATCGAAATGATATCAGTAAAAAATATATGTAGTCTTCGAGACTTATTCCTGTATTAAATTATATGTGTGCCGATGACTAAAAGAAAACCGGTATCCAGAAATATCCTTCTAACACTGCCTGCAATATGCGCTCCTCTCGATATATACAGGAATAAGTCTCAAAGACTACATATATTTTTTACTGATATCATTTTGATATAAGTTCAGATTCCTGAGGCAGGGCTGAAACACGATCGTATCGAGTCTTTCCATTCAATAAACAAGATTGAACACCATACAGTCACCTCGTTTTTTTCTGCTTTCATGGTCTGTGAAGGTTGCATCTCCTGTGTTTTCTGTAGGCTTCTAAATGTTCATATAATAAAGTTATTTAAACCTAGATATTTTTATTAAACAGTTCTGATTCTTTTACCTGGTACAATTGATCTTTTTGTGTTTCCATATTTCTGTGCAGTGGGCTGTGCCTCTCTTAAGGCCTCTCTTACAAAGCCGTGGTAGTGATGCTGCCACAGTAAATGCACCAAAACCCGTAGGAATTAAATGAGCTTTGGTGCATTTACCGCACTAATATCACTACTGCAGCTTTGTTAAAGGGACCCCTAGTATGGTGTGTTATTCAATTTTATTTTCCATTTCATGGTTTTATTTACTTAAGACAAAAAAAAATCACACAATAATTGAAGGGATTCTTCTACCAAAACATGACAAAATTTGCAGTTATCATGGCCTAATACCAGATTTTACTGTGCAGTAGCCACAAATTTTTAAAATGCAATTTATGTGTTAATGGAAAAGGATTTGTATACCACTTTTTTGTAGTTTTGACTTCACTCTAAGTGGTTTATATAAACAGGTACTTCAAGCATTTTCCCTATTTGTCCCGGTGGGCTTACAATCTATCCAATGTTCCTGGGGCAGTAGAAGATTAAGGCCCAGATTCTCAAAACTTTAACACCATCGCTAAACTGTTCTCCGACGGTTTAGTCTGAATATATTTTAGCGGCAGATTATGAAAACGGCTTATGTCTGTTTTTAGCGAGGGGGGAGTCGTCTTTTGGCGACAAAAATCAGTGATTGGTCCAGGGGTGCCGGTACAATGACAGCACTGTTTAAAACTCCAGCATGGCAGTGTCGGAGACTGCTAGAAAAGCTGTTTTGAGAAGCGACCCTTCCCCCCCCCAAAGCAGCGAGAGAGATACCCATTCTCTCTCGCTATCACACAATCAGCTGCCACACAATACACACACACCCCCTACAGTGAGAAAAATTCCCTTTATACGGAGACAGTCCAAACTACCTGAATAACCGCCTCATCCACAACACCGCAACCAGACATAGGAAAACTCACACCCCATTCTCATACCCCCCAATTAAGGAGGTCAAACGGAAAAAACTATATGATGGCCTCCTGGCCACTCAAAGCAGCCAAACTAGACAACCAAATTGCCAATCTACTGAAGGCATCCCTCGACTACAAGACTTTTAGAAAAGAAATAATGACCATACTCTTCAAGAAAACTCTGAAAAAAGAAATAATACCGCAAGTCTCAAACTCCACCTCTCACTAAAGCCAACTACCCCAAACAAATAACCTTACCCATTTCTTATTCTTTTTTTGAAAATGACCAATTTTTTTTTTGTAAGTTCTTGTTGTAATACATCTTGGATAATTCTTTTGTAATTCGCATTGAACTGCAAGGTAATGGCTGAATAGAAATCCCTAATGTAATGTAATGTAATATACCGTATTTTCACGTAGATAATGCGCATCCGTGTAAAACGCACACACGGGTATAGCGCACGGGAAACAGACATATATGTAAAAAAATTTTATATACCGCGCACACCCGTATACCACGCATGCTGCCCCGACTCTCCCGTCACCGCCCGACTCTCCTTTCGCCCGCCCCAACTCTACTCTGGCCACCCCGACTCTCCTTTCCCCCGCCCCGACTCTCCTCTCCCCCTTGAAGTCCTGTCCCCACCCTGAAATCCTGATGCCCCCCCGACGTCCGATTCACCCTCCCGCAGGACCACTTGCACCCCCACCCTGAAGGACCGCTCGCACGCACCCGCACCCCCACCTCGAAGGACCGCTCGCACGCACTCGCACCCCCACCCTGAAGGACCGCTCGCACCCCCACAGCCTCCTGACCTCCCCTCATCATGTAGAAGCTCCTACCGGTGTCCTGCTGCTTCCTCTTGGCGGCCCCAGCCCTTCTGTGAGCCCTGCGTCTGCGCTGCTTTGTCTTCCGGCGGTCCCGCCCTTTCTCTGATGTCAGCGTGCGAGCGGTCCTTCGGGGTGGGGGTGCGGGTGCGTGCAAGCGGTCCTTCGGGGTGGGGATGCGAGCAGTCCTGCAGGGGGGTGAATCAGACGTCGGGGGGGGAACTATGTAAAAAAAATTTGTAAAACGTACTCGCGCGTATAACGCGCAAGGTTATGCACGGTTTGTAAAAACCGTGTATAACGCACGCGTTATATGCGTGAAAATATGGTAATGTTTGTTGCCAATACCAGACAAATTTTTTTTTCATTGAAGATGGGCCACACATGTTCCAGCAGCTGTTCAACTGCTTCAAAGACTTAGTTGGTGGTTCAAGAGGATAAAGATGGTACCAACCAGCAATGAAAATCATATAGACAGAGAACTGCGCAAATTGTGTATTTATTAGTGGACTCAATTCACAGTATTGAGTTGTTCTCTTAGTGAATATGGACAGACAATCCAAGCTGAGTTGGCAAAGAAAACTGGTTGCCCTTGTACAAACAACAGAGAAAAAAAAAGATAAAAGAACAGAAAAGGGAAGAGGAAGAGTTGTTGAGGAAGAAGATGGGTGAAGGAAGAAGACAGGCAAGGAGAAGTAAAGGGAGTCAGTGAGATGATTTAAGAGGGGATGGGATGAGGTGAGAAAGGGGAAGGAGGAGAGAGGCAAAAGGAGAAGGGGAAAGATTATGAGGGCAATGAAGAAAGGAGAAGAGGCAGAGAACAGTGTTAAGAGAAATACTCAGTGGATTGCATATCATTGCAGGTTTGGTACCAGCTCTATTGTTTGACTATTAAGGAAACTCCTTTGCTGTGTCCAGGAAAAAGTAATTTGTGTTGAATTTAGCATCTCAGCCATTCTGAAAAGTTGGCTCCTGTTACTAGTGCCTTTATAATTATCTATATACTCATTTTGTTGTTAAAGTAGTTGAGGTGGTTTTTCTTTGTTCTATTCAATTTTAGAGAAAATCAAAATAAAGGAAAGATGTTAGAACAAGCTGCATCTGCTAAGCTATGTAATTAAGTTATAGCTTAAAAGGCTTTTTTCAAGCTTGTTATAAATACTGTATCTCTGCCTACATTCTGTACATTCTCCAATAGTTTTGCTGTCTCAAAGTATTATAGTCACAGGTTGGTGATGTCTGTTCCTGCAATAAGAACATGCATTAACATCTGTCTTTATAGAGTATTGTTTTATTCTGCTAATTTATGCTCTCACCTCTTCTCAACACTTACACTAAGGTAATCTTGATTTCCTTTTCATCGGATTCAAAAGATATAGTAAAACCTTATAATTGCCAATTCTGAGAGCACTGATATTTAAAAGTCCAAGATTCCAGAAAACAGAGGTACCTAGGCAGACAAAATATTTTATTGCCTATACCAGTAGTCTGATTTACTGAACATCTGGATTCTCCTTCAACAGAATCTGTTTAATTCCTCAACAAATTATAATTTCTGGTGGGAATCTTGATGCCACATTTTTAAAATGGAACGTATGATTGCTATACAGCAGGGACATTATAGGAAATTTAAGGATGGTTGGGAGCCATTGACAAAATTCTGTAAGGAGTGATTATGGATTTTGCCTTTTGAACATACACGTCCAGGGTGGGAAGATACTTTTAATTTAATTATGGTTGAGTGCAATTGTTGGGTATATAGAAGGGGGGGGAGGATACATGTATTTGTTATGAAATATAATTTGATTGAATTTAAGTGCTGTTAAAGTATAAAATGTCTGTATAATATGTATAATATGTTGCACTTATTTTTAGCTTTAAAATGAATAAAGATATAAAAAAAAAAAAAAAAAAAAATCTAATATTCAGGCATAGATGCCCCAATTACATGTCCTAGAGCCCATCCTTGACACCATCTGAATCTTGTGCTGCATGCTATTACATTACCCTAGTAATGTCTGCTATCTAATGGTATATGACCTTTGGAGAAAAGCACCTTTCAACTTAGAGCTCCTTTTACTATGCTGCAGTAAAAAATAAAAAAAATAGGCCTTAATGTGCCCTTACATGAGTCTTTCCCACATGCTAAGACCATTTTTGCTGTAGCTGTAAAAACCCCAATTTTCTATTGTTGGAATCAATGGTTGTGCACTAATGTTATCATTAGCACCCACCTATATCTTAAAATTACCACAAGAGCACTTAACTAGTTAATGCAGAATGCACACTCTCCTCCCTGGCGTTCACCTTCAAGAAAACTTCTCTTTTTTTAAACACACATTAAGCATGCACATATTCCCCTAAAAAGGGTTGGAATGGCCTGCACCATTGTGTACATGAGATAAGTTGAAGATGGCTACCTGACTCTTTAGCACAGTGTATCGCAAATTGTTTGCCTCCTGAGATTTCAGGTGTGCCGCGGCACACTGAGGAGGAAGAGAGGCTCCAGTGCCAGCTGATCGTCTACAGGACGTTCCTTTGAGGCATGTCCTATAGGCAATCAGCCAGCGCCTCTTCTTCTCTCTGGCCCTCTTCCTCACTGGCATCTCATGGCCCATCTGGAGGGCCTTCACTCATGTGCAGATGTTGATGTGATGACATCACGCATGTGTGTGATGTCATCACGGTGATGTCCGCGCATTTTCGGATGCCTCAAGCCATGGCCACATGTTTAGCGTGCTGCAGTTCAAGAAAGTTTGTGGGACACTGCTTTAGCACATCCCACGGTGCATTAGACATACTTTTCATTTATCGTTTTGTTTATTCAAGTTCAATATAACACCTTTATATGAAGAGCACGTCAAAGCAGTTTACAACATATAAAATAACTTTAAAGAGAGTTTAAAAAAAAACTCTCCATAGGTTCAATAAGAAAGAGTACACTCAAAGTCATAAGCATGCATTTCAGAGTATTGGATTCTGGAACGGTGACCCCCCTGGCCTGCTGCATAGCGTTCCAACATTCAGATAACAGGAGAATTTAAAAAACCATGAACCCTTATAGCTCCTAACTGAAATGCAGTCTGGAACAGAGGTGCTTTTAATGCTGCTCTGAATTGTGGATAGAATGAACCCAAAAGAGAAATAGACCAACCAACCAATTACAGACCCATAGCCTCAATACCACTTTATGTCAAGCTAATGGAAGGCCTGGTAGCCAAAGTCCTAAACTCATACTTAGAAAACCACAACCTACTCCACCCAACACAATCGGGCTTCAGAACCAACCACAGTACTGAGACCCTACTAGGCTCACTCATGGACACCGCCAGACAACACCTCAATACAGGCAAAAAAATGCTAATTATCCAACTAGATCTCTCCGCAGCCTTTGACCTGGTAGACCATAACATCCTTCTACAAATACTGGACTCACTAGGAATCAGTGGAAAGGTACTATCATGGTTTAAAGGATTCCTACAATCCAGAACATACAGAGTTAAAACAAACAAAGAAAAATCTGAGCTATAGTCTAACCCCTGCGGAGTACCCCAAGGATCACCTCTGTCTCCCACACTCTTCAACCTATACATTGCCTCCCTCGGCTCCTACCTAGACAAACAAGTTCTAACCTCCTACAGTTATGCAGACGACATCACCATTCTCCTTCCGTTCAATCAACCAGCACCATCCAATGCAGACACAATACACAGAACACTTGAAACAATAGCAACATGGATGAAAGACCACAAACTAAAACTAAATCCGGACAAAACAAACTTTATCCTACTCAAAAATAACCAAAACCCCAACCATAACAAACCTTGTCATAAACTCTACAACATACCACTTCCAACCCACTTTAAAACTCCTGGGAGTGCTGATAGACAGAGGCTGTACAATGCAGCCACAAATCAACAAAACAATAATAATTAAAAAAAAAAAAAAAAATCATTCGCAGTCATGAGAAACATGAGGCAAGTCAGAAAATTCTTCGATAGAAAACAATTCCAACTCTTGGTACAATCCCTAATCCTAGGTCTAATAGACTACTGCAACATACTATATCTCCCATGCACAGCAACCATGATAAAACAACTACAAACAATACAAAACACAGCCTAAGACTGATCTACTCACTAAAGAAATTTGACCACATCACAGAGGCATACCACGACTCGCATTGGCTCCCAATACAAGCGAGAATACACTTCAAATTTTACTGCCTACTATTTAAAGCAAATAATTGGAGACAGCCCAGCCTGTTGGAACAATCGACTAGTTCAATCCACCTCAACCAGACATAGAAGAACCCATGCACCATTGACACATCCTCCAACCAAAAACGTCAAAAGAAAAAAAACTATACAACCTCCTAGCCACTCGAGCTGCAACACTTGACCAACAACTCTACAACCTATTGACCACAACCACAGACTACAAAACATTCAAGAAAGAAATAAAAACCCTTCTATTTAAAAAAACACATAAAAACGAACTAACACAATCAAGAATGTCCCAAGCATCACCTGCAACTACTACATATGCACCTCCAATATCATGACAACTCAGATATAGTCCTAGCAACTCAAAGAAATGTACAAACTACTCCCTAAATAATTCTAATCTCTGGACAATCCATTTGTAATCCGCCTTGACCCACAAGATAATGATGGAATAGAAATCCCTAATATAATGTAATGTAGCTTGTAAAGATAGAGGTAGGGCTTTCCAGAGGGCTGGTACCATGAAAAAGAAGGTACTATACCTTGTAGATTCTCAAGTAGGTTTATAGGGACCAGAAAGCACCAACCTAAAATCATGTATTGATCAAAGAAAATACTTTTTGGCTGTGAAAGCTGTTTGGTGAACTTCTAAAGGAGAATACTGTGGCTGTTGGAAGCTTTTTGAGAATCCCTGAAGAAACCAAATATGTTGGTGAAACAAGTGCTTGTTGGAGGCTTTCGCTCTGCTGTGGACTTGATTGGACTTGACTGTGTGCTGTGGGAGTTTTTGCCTGCCATTGAAAAAGGAAGAAGTAGCAATTTATATAGGTGGAGTTCCTTCATTTCTGTCCTCTGGTGCCAGAACTAAGTATTTTGCTTCCTTGTTCAGCAATGTTGCATTTAGAACTTTATATTTCATATATTTATTCATAAAAAGTTTAAAAAATATATATATATTGTGCACAATAGTGGGGTTTCCCTTTTAGATCTTTTTACATTGTGCTGTGAGGTTTTTTGCCTATAAGAAAAGAATGTCAGCTGTGAATCATCAATGATTGCTGCATATTTAAAACATTTTGAGGCTATATTGGCAATTAAAATATAGTAGAAAAAATATGTGGTTTACAAAATCAATAAATGATAGACATTCAAAACCACTGTAGAGAAAGAAATGAGACTGGAGATATTTATACTTATCAAGTTAACAAGCCTCAGAAAATGGAGCCCTTTACCCAATTCGGGTTATACCATGGAAACCATGGGTTGCCTAATTCATTTTTATGGTATATTTAAATAAATAAAATAAAAATTAAAAAAAGTTTTTGAAATAAAATTCAGTTAGAGTAGAGCGGGTTCAAGCCTATGACTGGTGCAGGAGCAAGTGGAAAGTTTCCATGCTATAACTCGAATTGGGTAAAGGGCTCCATTTTCTGAGGCTTGTTACCTTGATAAGCATAAATATCTCCAGTCTCATTTCTTTCTCTATAGTGGTTTTGAATGTACATTGGCAATCATACATAATGTCGCCTTTATGACTTCCATAAATGCTCTTGCCTGTGTGGACATAAGTGTATATTCCTGTTTATGTTAGTATTCTACAGAAGAAAGTAGGCGCTTACATGCCTTTATAGTATACCAATCAGGCACTTTGAGCATTAGATTTTGCAAATTTTTTTCAAGATAAGATAGTAAAGATTCATGATAGCATATTAATGAAGGGGAATATATTTAAGGAGAGTCTAGTAGATAACATAATGAAACAGGATGATGTGGAGATTAATGGTGCTTGATTAAAAATATATGGAACACTTTTTCATTAGTGTATAATCAGGCAATGGGTTTCCAATTCACGTAAATGTGTCTCATGCATATTCATTGTGGTAATTTTGCAGACCCAAATTGCCAATTGTGCCTCCAGGAAAGGGTTGAGAAGCACTGGGTTGGGGATGATCCTTGGAAGTCGCCTGTAGTTCTCCTAGATTTACAAGATTTGAAATACCTTTGAAAACTGAGATCAAAATGTTAGGAATTTTCTAGATTCTAGACTGAATATAAGAATTGCTGCTGGGTCAGACCAGTGATCCATCGTGCCCAGCAGTCCGCTCATGCGGCACCCCTTAGGTCAAAGACCAGTGCCCTAACTGAAACTAGCCTTATCTGCGTACGTTCTGGTTCAGCAGGAACTTGTCTAACTTTGTCATGAATCCCTGGAGGGTGTTTTCCCCTATAACAGCCTCCGGAAGAGCGTTCCAGTTTTCTACCACTCTCTGGGTGAAGAAGAATTTCCTTATGTTTGTACGGAATCTATCCCTTTTTAACTTTAGAGTTTAACTTTAGAGAGTGCCCTCTCGTTCTCTCTACCTTGGAGAGGGTGAACAACCTGTCTTCTATTCCCTTCATTATCTTGAATGTTTTGATCATGTCCCTTCTCAGTCTCCTCTTTTCAAGGGAAAAGAGGCCCAGTTTCTCTAATCTCTCACTGCACGTCAACTCCTCCAGCCCCTTAACCATTTTAATCGCTCTTCTCTGGACCCTTTCAAGTAGTACTGTGTCCTTCTTCATGTACGGCGACCAGTGCTGGTCGCAGTATTCCAGGTGAGGGCATACCATGGCCCGGTACAGCAGCATCATAACCTTCTCCGATCTGTTCGTGATCCATTTCTTAATAATTCCTAGCATTCTGTTCACCCTTTTTGCCGCCACCACACATTGCACGGACGGCTTCATTGACTTGTCGACCAGTACTCTCAAGTCTCTTTCCTGGAGGGTCTCTCCAAGTAATGCACTGGACATCCTGTATTCGTGTATAATATTTTTGTTACCGATATGCATCACCTTACACTCATCCACGTTAATCCTCATTTGCCATCTCGCGGCCCATTTCTCAAGCGTGTTTATGTCACATTGCAGGTCTTCACAATCCTCCTGCGTCTTCACTACTCTGAATAACTTTGTATCGTCTGCAAATTTAATCACCTCACTCATCGTACCAATTTCCAGGTTGTTTATAAATATGTTGAAGAGCACGGGTCCAAGCACCGAACCCAGCAGCACTCCACTCATGATGCTTTTCCTATCCGAGCATTGTCCATTTACCTGCACTCTCTGTTTCCTATCCACCAGCCAGTTTTTAATCCATGTGAGTATTTCACCCTCAATTCCATGGCTCACAATTTTTCGAAGTAGTCGTTCATGCAGAACCTTGTCGAACGCCTTCTGAAAATCCAGATATTGTAGCCGGCAAGCTCCAGGTAAGGTGTCTGGGATTACCGGTACATGAAAACTCTTGTGAGCTGCTGCGGGCTGCACAAGAAGGGTATAATACAGCGTTCAGTACAAGAGACACCATCAAATGCAATAAGCACAGCTTCAATGAAACCAGGAACTTTAATCCTCAAAACAGAAAAAAATAACAGAATACTTGTCAGGATAATTCTGTAGGAGCCAACAGGCTTCAAATGCACATTGCAAAATCCTATTAGAAAACAGTCTCTGTGGGAGAAACAAATCAAAATAGTCCAAAATCATATAGCAAAAATCTTCTCTTCACAGAGTTAACTTCACTTTCAGTTTGCAGTCCATAAAGTGTTCATAGCAAAAGAAAAGAAAACTTCCAAACTAAAGCTTCCAAACTAAAACTTCCAAACTTCAGGGCTGTATCAATTCAGCTTCAAGTCAGTGCTGCTGTACTGACTGCTTCAGCAACAGAGTGCTGGTTAGACAGTGTGCTCCGTGTAGTCTTTAAACTGCCAATAATTAGGCCCACTATCCCACCACAGAAACACGGGGCAAACCCCACTGCCTCTGACTATCACAGTCCACTTTCCTAACAAGGAAAGAACAATTAAACTTTCCAAATGGAAAAACCAATACTTCACTCTTCAGCTGGAGTAAGAATTATTCAGCTCTTGCAAACAAACAGGCAAAACAAACTTGAAGTATTCTTAGCAAAACATTTAGTTACTTGTGTTTCGGCAGCAGACTTCCATGGGTGCAACTTCATGAGACAACTCAGCACTCAGCATGCGGTTCCTCCAACAGACTGAGGGGTACTTCTTCCTCAGCCTCTGTTAACTCCATAGATTCAGGAGTTTGGCTGCTATCAGGAGCTCCCAGCCCTGAGCGCTGTGACCTGTCCTGCTGCTGTTCCTCCCTCCTCTGATTCTCCAGAAGCTTAGTTCTCAGGGATAGCAGTCTGCAGCCCTGCCCCAAACCCTCAGGTGAAAAGGATTTCCGGGTAATCACCTTGTGACACAGTGGGGGATGGGAACCTTGCACTCCTGCTCTCCCGCTCCCTCTACAGGACAAAGAAGGAAAGTCTTCTGACTCAAGAAATGGTTTAACTAAAGGAATTTGAGAAGGGTCTGGATTAGAACTGTGCACTGCTCTAGGGACACTCCTAGCAGGCATAGTCTGCCTATCACAATATACAATGTCGATCGGGTCACCCTTGGCTATCTGCCTGTTTACTCCCTCAAAGAAGTAGAGCAAGTTTGTCAAGCAAGATCTTTCTTTGCTGAAGCCGTGCTGGCTGGTCCTCATCAGACTGTGTCCGTTAAGGTGATCAATGATAAGGTGATTCTTTATCAGCACCTCTACCATCTTTCCTGGTACAGAGGTCAGACTCACTGGTCTGTAGTTTCCAGGATCTCCCCTCAAACCTTTCTTGAAGATTTGCATAACATTCGCCACTTTCTAGTCTTCCAGAATCCTTCCTGATTTGATCGACAGATTGGCTATTAATTGAAGCAGTTCAACTATATCCTCTTTCAGTTCCTTGATTACCCTCGGATGGATGCCATCTGGTCCCGGGGATTTATCGTTTTTAAGCCTATCAATCTGCCTGCATACCTCTTCTATGGAAAAGCATGTATATACATTAAATAAAGATATATTTTATCATTTAAAGATGATATTAAACTTTTCTTGGAGACACACCATATATAGTTGATTATTCAAGTGGTAGTTCTATCTCATATAAACTATTGCAATGTTGTATAGTTGGGTATCCAAGAAAGTCAATTACAAATTCAGGTTTTACAAAATGTCGTTGCAAAGCTAGTGTTTAGAGAAAGAGCTACAGAACATGCGACTTCATATTTAATTAGACATCACTGGCTTCTAGTGAAAGCATGCAGTTTAAATTAATATTTATTTTTTATAGGGTCTCAGTCTTGAGTATTTGGTCTTATTTCTCTGTATACTTCATCAAGATGCTTACATTCTTCTCATGATTTAAGACTTGTAGTGCCAAATGTATGAAAAATGTGGTGACACAAAATGTGGGCGACACAAAATCAAACTGTTGTTGTTTGGGCCCTGAGGATTGGCACACTTTGCCAACTGGATCAAGAGCTATTGCTAGCTGTCATATTGTCATATTTTCAGGCATTACTTAAAATCCTAAATTTTTTTTTTTTTACTAGTATCTTTATTGAGAACCTAGTAGCTGTATTTTCTGTATAATGTTCAAACTCTTGAGTATCTTGTAATTTTTAATGCTCTGCTATTGTTCTTGGTCACCTTGAGTTGAATCGGCTATACAGTCTATAAATGCGCAGATTAGACAGCAATGAAAGTTTCAAAAAGAAAAGAAAATCATTTGCATTATACAGTATAGCTAAAGGAAATAAGTTAATACACATTGGATAAAAACAATTAAAAGATTATTACTTTGCTACAGAATGCTTTGTTAGGACATTTAGGGCCAGATTGTATAAATGGCGCCTTAAGCTGAAAATGCCATTTAAAAGGGAAAAAAAAGCATTTAAAAGAAAAATGTAGGTGCCTACCGGAACCTAACACAACAGCACCAGAATCACGCCTCCAGAGGTACTTTATGATGTCTAACATCACTGTAGGCGTGGATAATGCCAGAAATGGTGTTAGGCCTCGTAAAGTGTCTCTATAGACGTGATTCATTTAAAAGATAGGCGCCAGAAAGGTAGGCCTTGAAAACCCTGGCCTACTTTTCTGGTGCCTACCTTTTCCAAAGCCGCGATTCTGTACACAGGACCGTTGCGTGAGTGGTACACAGTCAGCGTCCGCTTTTAACACGGCTGCCGACAACGGTGCCATTTATAGAATCTAGGTCTATGTTTCTATGTAAAAGGTATTTTTGAATAAGGCCTTTATTAGCCTCATATCATTTAGCATGGCATATATTGGGGTATCCATGCTAAACTTGAGTTGCAAGGTTTTCATTTAGAGCTGTAAATTAGAATAAATATTTAACAAAACTATATTTCTGAATGAGTTCTTTCACTTAGTCAGCTCAAAAAATTTCAGAGGTGAAAAGGTCCCCATGGTTAGACAGAGTTAAAATATCCTCTTAGGAAAAAATAACGTCAACCATTAATGAACCTCTTAAAGATTTCCCTTCAGTATCACTTTTCTTTTCTTATTTATGACAGCTCTTCCATTTGGTTAATAGGAGAACTCAGTGTTTAGATTGGAACAAATCTGTATCCTTTAGCAAGACCAGAACAGCTGACTAATTCTAATCTTTCATAAACTTTGAAAAGTTACACTGGAACCCTTTTCCTAAGCTGCAGTAAAATTTGGAGTTACCACAGCTTAATTTATTTATTTGATTTTTCAGCATGTCCTCCCAATGGATCTCAGAATGGGTTACAAATCAGGCACTTAAGCATTTTCCCTATCTGTCCCAGTGGGCTCGTGGTCTATGATGGTGGATGATAAAATGTGTGTTTGCTTGTTGACTGACGAGCCTTGTTTTGAGTTAATTTGCACTCAAAAACAAGCACATCCATCGCATTGATTAGCAATTCTGTTCTATCTACTTTAGTTTCACCATTGTTACAATTACCCATATATAGCTTAAAGCAGTGGTTCCCAACCCTGTCCTGGAGGACCACTAGGCCAGTTGGGTTTTCAGGATAGCCCTAATGAATATGCATGGAGCAGATTTGCATGCCTGGCACCTCCATTATATGAAGATCTCTCTCATGCATATTCATTAGGGCTATCCTGAAAACCCGACTGGCCTGGTGGTCCTCCAGAACAGGGTTGGGAACCACTGGCTAAAAGAACTTCAAATAAATAACTCTCAGATTTAATTTTTTGTTGGTTTTGCAATTTTATAATTTCAATTATAATGTGCTGCAAAAAACATTTGCTCCATTTAGTGTGCCACAAAAAAATGTTTCCTACCTTTAGTGTGCCAGAGCTAAAAAAAAATTTGAGAGACACTGGAATATGTAATCACTGGAATAGGTAACCAATGAAGCTTTACTAGTAGAGGGGGCTAGCCTGATCACTAAAACTTCCTCTCAGTAATAGCTTTGCTACCGCATTCTGAATGGTCTGAATTCTCTGGATCTTTTTCCTTTGTAACCATAAAATACAATATTGCTGTAATCAATCTGACTTAGTACCATTGACTGTGACATCATTCTAAAGTCAGAGGGTTCTAACAGCAGCTTGAGGCGGTGAAGTAATTTTAATTTAAAGAAAGCCTTCTTCACCATCTCATTAACACGAGTTTCCATCTCCAAAGTAGAATCTATAAAGACCCCCTAGAATCTTTATATATGTTTGTAAAGATACTTTGCTTGTTTACTCTTTCCAAAAATACTAGGACTAGGGGGCAGGTAATGAAGATACTAAATAATACATTTAAAACAAACTGGAGAAAAATTTCTTCGCTCAGCGTGTAATTAAACTCTGAAATTCATTGCTAGAGAATATAGTAAAAGCAGTTACTGTAGTTTAGCATGGTTTAAAAAAGGTTTGGATAATTTCCTATAAAAGTCCCTAAGCCATTATTAAGATGGACTTGGTAAAAACCCCTACCTATTTCTAGGATAAGCAGCATAAAATCTATTTTACTCTTTTGGGATCATGCCAGGCACTCGTGATCTGATTTGACCATTGTTGGAGACAGGATACTAGGCTTGATGGACCTGTCACTCTGTGCCAGTATGTCAATGCTTATATTGTTATGAGCTGGCTCGCATGATTCTTTGATTCATCAGCGATTTTGACTAATTTTTGTGAATGGCTTTGCAAACACAAATTTATGAGTGATAGCATATATTAAAATTTGAAAATGTGATTAGGAGCACTAGTTAATATTTTTCCAGGATATGGCTCCCTTTTATCAAGCCACGTTAGGATTTTTTAATCACTGACGGCTGTAGTAAAAGCTCAGAATCTCATAGGAATTCTATGAGCTTCAAAGCAGCAGGCAATAAAAAAAAAACCCTAACACAGCCAGATAAAAAGGGGCCTACATTACTTTTGTGAGACTGTTCATACTTTTAGTACAGTGGAATTCATTGCCTGATAATGTGGTAAAATCAGTTAGCTTAGGGGGGTTAGGTTTGGATAATTTCCTAAAAGAGAAGTCTATAGGCCATTATTGAAATAACTTGGGGAAATCCACTGCTTATTCCTAGGATAATCAGCATAAAATCTATTTTACTACTTGGGATTTAGCTAGGTACTTGGAAACAGGATATTAGGTTTGATGGACCTACAGTCTGGCCCAGTATGGCATTTTTTATGTGTTAGTTTATTAGAACTTGATATAGTAATTAATTCTAGTCTTAACGCCCATCTCTAAGCAGCCTTAAATTTGTAGACATACATTTTGGATTGATATAAGCAGTATTTCTGATCCCAGAATGCTAAATGATTTCAGTTCAGAATAAAACCAGGACTATCTCTAATTGTTCATTATGAATTAAGGTGAGTTGGAAGACAGAAACAATATTTTTTTGCAATCTAGAGATAACTGCTAATCCAATGGAAATAGCTTTTCATTTCATGTTTTTGGTCAACATGAAATAAAAAATTACATATAACTGTTGATTCTTGAAGAATAATATTAGGAAAAGAGAAGGATTCAAGATGGTTGTGATGAGAAGCCATTTCTGAGTTTTCCCTATAGTCTTCCAGGTTTTTTGGTCTTTTCCTATCTTGTGGATATAGAAACAAGGAAATATAAGTTGAGGACTTTTATCACTATGGTTCACTGTTTTTGGTTGAAAACAGATGATTTTGCACAGCAATCAGCTTTGGAAAATACTTGTTCTGAAAGCTCCTTCAGAAAGGAAGATTTGAGTGCTAGAACCCCCTCAATTGTAAATGACAGCAGATTCCATCATGGTACATCAGATCTTTTGAATCTGTTCCGGCCCACTCTGTGCAGGAAGGGTATGCTGCAGTTAGAGGATCCAGAAATGAAGAATGGTTAATGTAGTGAAATGACTGCAGAGAGAATCCTTCCAGTTGGAGAAGGGGTTGTGTACTTCTTTGGGCCTGTAAAGAATATCAGCGATTTTGTATCTGTCACCTAAAACTTGCTAAGAAAGTTTTTTTATAGGGCTAGATTCACTAAGCAAACCGATCATATACCGATCGGTTTGCGACCAGATTCTGGCCCGATTCACTAACCTCTCCTGAGATCAGCTTCCAATCCCTGCATGCAAAGTAGACAGGGATGCGATTCACCAAAGAAATTTTTGAAACCGACTGGGCTGGCCGATCAACCAAGAAGCGACTGCTGGGGACCAGTCGCAAAAGTCTTTCTGACTCTCCAGCTCCATTGAAGCCCTGCTCTCTGCACACCCTGCTCTCCGCTGCCCCGAATCTCTCCTGACTGCCGCCCTGATGCTCTTCCCCGGATCTTGCTAGCCTGCTCTGCCCCGAATCGCCTCCCTGCTCTTCCCCAAGCTCTCCTGCCTGCTCTCTCCCGAATCTCTGCCCTATTCTCTACCGAATCGCCGCCCTGCGCGTCCCCAGATCTTTCCTGCCTGCCACCCCGAATCTCTCTTGCCCTTCCCCGCACTGCGAGCCCATGGTTTTAACCCACGGGTTTAAAGTTGGTTAAAACCACAGGCTCGCTGGGCTACAAAAAAGTAAGAGTTTAAAAAAAAAAGTTGCAGCTTAGACGCATGCGCAGACCATCTACAAGCAAAAAAGATGGTCTGCGCATGCATCAGGATTGCTCTTCTGCGATCCGCATGGTTGATTGTGGGAGTGCCTCCGATCGGTCTAATTAGCATAAGGACATGTTGTGAATAGGGAGCCCGGACACGGACCGCAAGGTAAGGTGGACTTAGTGAATCTAGCCCATAGTCATTTAGTTATCACCTCTTCTGATCCCTGCAAGACACCTTTTCCCTTATTATTTGATCTAACTCATCGTGCTCTTCCTATCTCCTCTGTCTTTGTGCCTTCAGCTAATGCACTGGTGTAATACTTTCAATCTAAAATTAAATATTTTTTTTTCTCTTTTACTCTATATCTCCCACCAATGCCATCATCATCTCATGTTTGTACAAATGAGATATCAGCTTGCTTTTCACTTGTTTCCTCCAGTACATCTACTTCAATCTTTTCATCTTCTCTGTGGTCATCTTTTCAAATGTCATCCTTTCTCTCCCTATGAAAGTTGTTCTCTTCTATGAAAGTGACTATGTGCACCCTTGATCTGATCCCTGGCAGTATCTGCCTCCTTGTGGCCTTTTGCTGCTAAATAACCAGCGTATCTTTAGTGAGTCAGTTTATCCTTCTTGGAAAGAGGTTGCTATCCATCAAGCCCAGAATCCTGTTTCCAACAGTGGCCAACCCAGGTCCCAAGTACCTGTCAGAAACTCAAAGAGTAGCAACATTCCAGAGCTGAGATTGTGATGTCATAATGTGTCATTCCACCAATGCCTTAGAGCCTGCCTCATCAGTGATGTCACAATGGCTTGATTATCCTATACTTGGCTCACATAAAAACATAAGAGTTGCCATGCTGGGACAGATCAAAGGTCCATCAAGCCCTGTTTCCAACAGTGGGCAAACCAAGTCCCAATTACGTAGCAAGATCCCAAAGTAATAAACATTTTATGCTGCTTATCCTAAGAATGAGAAGTGGATTTCCTGAAGCCATTTCAATAATGGCATATTGACTTCCCTTTTAGGAATTTATCCAAATGTTTTTTTTTAAAGCCCGCTAAGTTTACTGATTTCACCACTTTCTCCAGCAATGAATTCCAGAGTTTGATTACACATTGTGTGAAGAAATATTTTCTCCAGTTTAGCAATTACCATCCATTTTCTAACTTGTACTTTTCTTTCAAACCTGAATGGAAAAGATCATTTTCAGCTTTTGTGGAGGAGAAGGTTATTCTGCATCCTAGAGTCATGCTTTAGACCCAAGCATAATATGAAAGCTCTTATCACAGCCCTTTTCAGTGAAATTAATTCTACTGTATGTTGGATGTCAGACGAGTTATCTTGTTAGTATCTACCCTCTTGGCATGATTTTTGTTTGTTAAAAACTTGGTATGCCAGAGATCGCATCAATAATGCAGTTTAGCAGTTCACTTTAAAATCAGATTAAAAGAGAAGAGAAGGTAGAAAAAAATGTTCTCCCTACTTTTCTTATTTCGTTATCTTTCTTTACCATCCCATTAAGGCTATCCAGGAAAAAAAGCAGTGCAGCTTTGCAAAAGCCCACCCAAGTTTCTAGCTGGGTTTTTTTTTTTTTTTTAAGTGCAATGTAAAATGGTTCTAATCCTAGTTCCAGAGGAAGAGTGTTCCAGAGTTTAGGAGAAATGTAAGCAAATGCTGATTCTCTGGTGTAGTTGATCATTCTTTGTTCTTGACACAGTTAAGCAAGATATAATAAGCTAATTCGGTAGTTGGTTGGTTTAGGGCCCTTTTTACAAAGCCATGGTTGCGGTTCTCCCATGGCAAATGCACTGACGCCCACTCAGTTCCTATGGGCTTCGGTGCATTTGCCGTGGAAGAATTGCTACCATGGCTTTCTAAAAGGGGCCTTTCCTTTGTTTTCGAAAAACATGCGTAAATGCCACCGTGAATGTGGAAATGTGTCTGAAATAATGGCCAGCATTTCCGTATTGATCCATGATGCTGCCACACCTTTAATTTTGTGTGAAATCTGATCAATGCACAGAAGAACAGCAAAAATGATTAAAGGGATGGATAAGTTCCTGCATTAAGAAAGGCTAAACAGGTTATGAATCTTCAGCTTAGAGAAGAGAGGACTAATGATAGGCATTTGTAAAATTACATGTGATGTGGAACAAATGAACAGGAAACAGTCATTTTCTCTGTCCAACAGTAGTAGAACTAGGATTTAACTCCACAAAACTGAGTAGTAGCAGATTTAAAACATATTGACTATGTTTTTTGGGGGGGTTTCAGCCAGCATACAATTACATCCCCCCCCACTTTTTATTAAACCACAATAGTGGTTATTAGTGCAGGGAGTCACACTGCTCCCGACACTCATAGGAATTCTATGAACATCGGGGTTAGCGCAAAGCATTCAGCATGGCTCCCTGCGCTAATAACCGCTATCGCGGTTTAGTAAAAGGGAGTGGGATTAATGTGGAATTTGTTGTCAGAGAGTTTAATCAAAGTTGAGTTGAGTTGAAACAAGGTTTGGACATGTTTTCAGAGGGCAGGTCCATTATGAATTAGCCAGCTAGACTTAGGTGTTCCCAATGTTTCCTTCTGTAAGGGAGCAATAAAAGAACATAACATCAGCACTGTCAAGCTCAGTCAGACAGATCTCACCAAACCCAGCATCCTGTCTCTAAGAGAGACTAGTCAAGGACACTTGGAAGCACTTTTTACTGGTATCTAAAGGTACAATTCTGGAGATCGCACCTTCAAAAAGATATGGACAAATAGTTTTACAGTACCTTTCAAAGTGTTTCTTAGGTATACACTTCTCCCTCTGTATTCGCTGTGATAGGGGATTAACAGACCCGCGAATAACTTTTTCATATGTTATTCACTGTTTTCTATTAAAAACCATTGTGAATTAATATCTGGATTTTTGAATAAGAAAACAAAAAATGGTCTTCGTAACATTTGGAGCACTGAGATAAAGCTTCAGATTACTGCGTCTCAATGGACACGAATTTGGTCTTGGAGGATGAAATGTACAGTGTCTGCATCTATGAGACAATCATGTTTTTTCTTATTACATAGAGCTTTTTGGACCCTAGTTCGTTTACATAGAGTAGATAATTCCAAGTCTAATAGCTGCTGGCACTGTCATCTCGCAGTGGGGACATTAGATCACTTATTATACTATTGTCCCTTGATACTGAAATTTTGGAATTCTATTTGGAATCAAGTTAATAACCTTTTAGAGAATCCAGTGGCGCTATCATATGATACAATTTTATTTGGTACATTTATGAGGAAAAAGAGTGAAATATCTATGAGAAATAATAAACTTCTTTTTATAATGACAGGGGTTGCCATACAGCTTATTTTAAGAACCTGGAAAAATTGGGATAGATTAAATTATTCATTTTGGTGGGAGTCCCTGTGCTATGTTTTTAAGATGGACAGATTTATGGCTATTCAAAAGGGTAGTTACAAAAAGTTAATGGATGTTTGGGAACCATTAACTAAGTATTGTAAAGATTGATCTTGGTAAATGGGGAAGGGGTAGGAGTTTTTTGGGGAATTGTTTAAGGGATATATATTTATGTTCTTATCAGAATTTATTGATTGATTAACTAGTGGAAAGAAATGGGAAAATCATTTTTGTTACTAATCCTGGTAAGTGTATTGTGCTTCAATTTTAATATTATATGTAAATAATGTATCATGCACAAGTGTAGCTTTAAAAATGAAAACAAAACCTCAAACAACTACCACAACACTCATATACCCGGAAACAACTTACATTCCACAGACCAACACGACCTCCCTTACATGTGCCTATGTCAATATCAGATCTCTAGGACCCAAAACAGAAAACATAAAAAACTGGATAACAACAGAAAAACTTGACTGCTTATTCCTCACTGAAACCTGGCTAACCTCAGACACAGACCCTAGAATAAAAGAAGTATGCCCGCCGGGATACAAAATAACAGTAACCTGCAGAGAGAAAAAAAGAGGAGGAGGTCTAGCAATAATATTCAAGAACACCATAACTCTAAACATACTCGAGAAAGTATCCACTCCACAATTGGATTTCCTAGCGTGCCAACTCACAAACACAACACTAAAAAACTCTCTAAACTGCCTGCTCTGCTACATAACACCAGGAAACTGGACCACAGTGAAGCCCGAATTTGAAAACTTCATCTATCAAAACTCACTAACAGCTGACTACAACCTCATACTAGGAGACCTAAACCTACACCTAGAAGATCAAACCTCCACACCAGCAAACAACTGTCTATCCTTCCTCAATGCATTATCCTTCAAGATCCTAAACCCACAAACCACTCATGAAAAAGGTCATCAACTGGACATTGCAGCATTCATGACTCACCAACCAACCAATCAAGAAATCCAAACTCCTAACGGAACATGGTCCCCATCACTATGGTCAGACCACTACATCTTTAACTTCAACATCAACTGGACCAAAACCAAACACACACCTCAAACAAAAAAAACCACATATACCTCACGCAAACATATCGACCCAACCATCTTCTGGTCAAAGGTAGACGAAACCATCCAAGACTGCGACCCAAAAAATTTCATCTCCCACTGGAAAAATGTATCCGCCAACATACTTGATAATCTGGCACCCCTACATACCAAAACCAGAATCAGAAGGAAATCAGACCAATGGTTTGATAATGAATTACTCCAACTCAAAAGACAGTGTAGAAGATTAGAAAGAAAATGGAGAAAAAAGAATCAAGAACAAACAAAAACCGACTGGAAAAAAATCAACAAACAATACAAAAATCTACTAAAAGACAAGAGGAAAAGTTACTATACCAAGCTCATAGGCACAGAAACACAAGATTCCAAAAAAATCTTCCAAATACTAAAAGAATTAACAGACACCAAACCATACACTACCACCACCAACACACCTCCACCATCACCCACCATCTTAGCAGAACATTTCAAGAATAAAATCACCAACACCAGAGCCACACTCATACTCAACCCATCCAACCAAAATCCAATCACAATCCACCCCACAGGAAAAGAAGCAATCGCAGCAGACAGAACTTGGTCTCAATTCCCAAACATAAAATGGCCAGAATTTAACAAATTATACAAAAAATACAGCCATGCCTCCTGTGACCTCAACCATTGCCCCCCATATCTCCTTACCACCTCTAGTATAAAGTTCCGCACCATAATTCTACAATGGATCCAATTCACGCTCACAGAGGGCACATTCCCGGACAACCTCAGCGAAATTGTCATCACCCCAATCCAAAAAGACCCAAAGGCACCACAAAACCTCCCTTCCAACTATAGACCTATAGCCTCAATTCCGCTATATGTCAAAATAACAGAAGGCCTAGTAGCCAAACTCCTCACCAATTACATAGAGGACCACAACCTACTACACCCCATGCAATCAGGATTCAGAACAAATTTCAGCACAGAGACATTACTAGGCTCCCTCATGGATACCGTCAGACAACAACTTAGTATAGGGAAAAAAATGCTACTCATACAACTGGACCTATCGGCAGCATTCGACCTAGTAGACCACAACATCCTTCTACAGATACTAGATGCAATAGGCATCTCAGACAAAGTATACTCCTGGTTCAAAGGATTCCTAAAACTCAGAACCTACAGTGTAAAATCAAACAAAGAAAAATCAGAATCCTGGTCAAACCCATGCGGTGTACCACAAGGATCTCCACTGTCCCCCACCCTCTTCAATCTATACACTGCCTCTCTAGGAACCCATCTGGATAATCTAGGCATAACATCCTATAGCTATGCAGATGACATCACCATCCTCATCCCATACGATCATTCCAAACATACCATGACAGAGGAACTTCACCAAACACTGGAAGCAGTCACAACCTGGATGGAAAATCACAAACTTAAACTCAACCAAGACAAAACCAAATTCATCCTCCTAGAAAACGACAGGATCCAAACCACAACCATCCTAGACATAAACGCAACCAAATATCCCATCCAAACAACCATAAAACTACTAGGCATGACCATAGACAGATGCTGCACAATGCAGCCACAAATAAACAAAACAACTCAAAAATCATTCGCAATCATGAGAAACCTGAGACAAGTCCGAAAATTCTTTGAATGCACACAATTCCTACTTATAGTACAATCACTAGTACTAGGAATACTGGACTACTGTAACATTCTCTTCCTCCCATGTCCGGCGACTACGATAAGACAACTCCAAACAATCCAAAATACAGCCTTAAGACTCGTCTATTCATTGAAAAAACACGACCACATCACTGAAGCCTACATCAACTCACACTGGCTCCCAATCCAAGAAAGAATCCAATTTAAATTTTACTGCATATTATTTAAAACACTACACGGAGACAGCCCATCATACCTGAATAATCGCCTCATCCAAGCAACCAGCACCAGACACAGAAAAACGCACTCCCCATTCATACCCCCCCCATCCAAAGAAGTGAAAAGAACAAAACAACATGACGGCCTCCTAGCCACACAAGCTGCAAGACTGGATAACCAAATCTCCAACCTTCTGATGACCACCCCAGACTATAAGACGTTCAGAAAAGAAATAAAAACCACACTTTTCAAGAAATTCCTAAAACAGAAATAACAACACGACCACTAAAAGCCCTCAAGATCTTCATATTACCTCTCTAGCTATGCTCTACAATTCATATAATTCTGTCATTCTGTAACGCTGTAATTCTTTATTCATTGTAATTCTGTCCTTAAACTAACCTTTTGTAATCCGCCTTGAACCGCAAGGTAATGGCGGAATAGAAATCCCTGATGTAATGTAATGTAATGTAATTTATAAAAAAATAAAAACCATTGTGAATTTGGTAAAACCGCGAACAACATGCTGGGAGACTGGCCTGTTCCTGAAGGAGAGGCAAAACATGGTAAAGAAAGTGCTGGGAATCAGTGATTTCTCTATGCAAGCTGATGTAATTGGGGGGAGGAGCCAGTAAGCTAAAAAATGCTAATAATCAAAACCACAAATGCTGAAACCATGAATAAGGAGGGAGAAGTGTACTATGTTTACTTAATATTTTATGTATGTGTGGTTGTAATCCAATATATATATATTGCCAGTAGTCTTCATCATAAGGCTTATGGAGGACGGATTTAAAGATCTCAATATGTATACTTTGGATAAAAGACAGGAATGGGGACGGAATCTTTTATTTAAAACTTCTTCCACCACTGACAACGCTTCTTCCTATGGAATAAAGTGTACAGAGAGCGTACATCCAGGGAAACCAGAAAGGTCACAGAGGATATATTCTGTTGGTTCTCTAGGCACTGTAAAAAATGCATAGTGTCCTGAATATAAGAGGGTATCTCCCAAACCATCGGAGCTAAAAACGTGTCAATGTATTTACATACACGCTCCAGCATTGACTCACGAGCCGACATAATAGGACGGCCCGGAGGATGTAATGGGTCTTTGTGTACTTTTGGTAAAAAATACAAAACTGGTACCTTAAACATACAATGGGTTAAAAACTGATATTCAGACTTGGTCAAAAAAACAGCCTTCCTACCCTCATTCAGGATATCCAACAGCATAGAAAAAATGTAATCAGAAGGGTCACTAGCAGTGTTCCCTCTAAGCGGGCGGGTGTTGTGAGCAAACTTTTTTCACTGTGAGCTAAAAATATCGGGCGCCAGCAAGTTATGAGCCAAATAAATATGTTGCTTTCTACCACAGAACTTCCTTACGTTTGTATGGAATCTATCCCCTTTCAACTTTAGAGAGTGCCCTCTCGTTCTCCCTGCCTTAGCTACTAAGTCTATTCCCTTCAGTACCTTGAATGTTTCTATCATGTCCCCTCTCAATCTCCTCTGCTCAAGGGAGAAGAGGCCCAGTTTCTCTAATCTTTCGCTGTACGGCAACTCCTCCAGCCCCTTAACCATTTTAGTTGCTCTTCTCTGGATCCTTTCGAGTAGTACCGTGTCCTTCTTAAAGTACCAGTGCTGGACGCAGTACTCCAGGTGAGGGCGTACCATGGCCCGGTACAGCAGCATGATAACCTTCTCTGTCTCTTCAGTCCAGCATCTGCCCCTTCCATTCACTGTCTGTCTTTCCCTGCCATCTCTCCTCCTGCCCCCCCCCCCCACCCCCCAATTTGGTCTAGCATCCATCATCTTCCTTCTGTTCCCCTCATGGTCTGGCATCTCTATCCTTCCCTCCCCCCTGTGGTTTTTAGCATATCTCTCTTCTCATTTCCTCCACTCAGATCTGATCATTCTCTGCTCTCTCTTCCCTTTTCTTCTCTGGTCTTCCTTCTCTATTTTCTGCCTCCATCTAAATTAAATTCTTTCTTACTATTTAGTCCCGTTTCCCTCTTTTCACTGTGTCTACACACAGCTTGTCACCCCTTTCCCTCACCCCTCCATTATCTTACTATTTTCTTCCCCCTTTATTTATCTCCTCCTTCCATCCAGTATGTGTTCTTTCCCCACTTCCATTCAGCATCTGCTCTCCCTTCTCAACTGACATCCATCTGCCTTCTGCTCTCTCTCCCTTCTTCTCACTTCCATCATCTGTCCCCTTCTCTCTCTCTCTCATCTCCTCCATTCCATCATCTGCCCCTTCTCTCTCTCTCTCTCTCTCTCTCTCCCCCCCCCAACTTCCATCATCTGCCCCCCTTCCCCTCACCTTTGTGGGTCACTTTCTTTCCCCTGAGGGTGGCTCATGTCACAGGGGAAGCTTTGGCCGAGCAGAACCGCTTGATTGACAGTGGAACTTACTTGATTGATGTCGATGCTGGGGCCCGTTGCCGTTTGAAGGAAAAAAAAAAAGGTGGAAAAAAGGAACCTGTAAAGGCGAGAGGAAGGGAAACCTCCAGGACAGCTGCTTTTTGCCCTCCTTCAGCGGCCCAAGAGTTCAGACCAGCAGCGGCGGCTGTGTATGCTTTTAACTTCGGCACAGAGCTGCCCCTAATCAATAGTTTAGCGCGGTTTCATGAGGCAGCCTCGGGGCCTTTGATAGCCGGCCCGCTTCGATGATGCGATGTGGGCCGGCCTAGCAAAGGCCCCGAGGCTGCCTTATGAAACCGCGCTAAACTATTGATTAGGGGCAGCTCTGTGCCGAAGTTAAAAGCATACACAGCTGCCGCTGCTGGTCTGGAGGTGCGGAGACAAGGCAGGAGGCAAACGCGGTGGAAGGCAGGAGTCCCGGCGAAGGCAGGAGTCCCGGCACAGCGACTGCAACAGGAAGTTGCAAGTCAGCTGACGCCGGCCTTTCGTTGCGGCGGGGACCGAATCCTTCGCGGACCGGCAAGATTTTGTTTGCGGACCGGCGGTTGAAGAACTGTGCTCTACACTGTGTGCGCTGTGACGAGAAACTTGTGCGCTGCGAGGTAATATTTTGTGCGTGAGCGCACCCCAGCGCAGCTTAGCGGGAACACTGGTCACTAGGTAATTGTGAATATACAGAGCTATCACTCAATTGATGGTATGCTTCTTGGTAATATTGAGCCTTATCCTGAATGACAATCCCCCCTCCCTTATCTGCTTTACGAATTATAATATCCATATCACTACGTAAAGATGACAAAATCTTTCTTTGGTAGGGTGTCAAATTACTATGCATACAATGTTGAGATCTTTCCAACTTTTCAAGCTCTGAATACACAAGAGCCTTGAAACCCGCCAACATCAGGGGGAACCCAGGTGCTCTTATCACGAACCACGGAACGGTCATACTTGGGTTCAGCATCAGAAAAATGCAGCCGAAGTTGCAAAGTTCTACATCTGCCGATCCCGGAGGTGTCCCCGGAAGTGGAATCTTTTGGCTTCTTAAGCAACAGACATTTCTTGTGCCGACATGCACGGAATGGAAGCAGAGTTTTGAGCTGCAATATTCCCTGACGAAGCCTCATGAGAGGTGAAACAAGGACTTGTTGGAAGAGGACATGGTCTGTGGAGTGTTTATCTTGTGAGCGCCATCATTATTTTGTCTGGCCAGACGTTTCCATCTACGGCGTTTTCTGGACCATGCTTCCTAAGCTAAGTAAAACTTTTTGGTTTTTCTTTTCCTGTGCACAGTGATGGGATTTTTCACCCTTTGATAAATTCATTTCAGTGGTGGTGGAGTTTTTTGCCTATGATAGGAAATGAAGCAGTATTGAATGTTTATTACATTTTGATTGTTGGCTGCTGTTATTTGAATTTTGAGGCTTTTTTCTCCACCTTTTTATGAAATGTTTATCGGGAGTGTTTAACCCACCTCTGGTGAGTAATATACAGTGGTGTACCTAGCATATGTGACACCCGGGGCCCATCATTTTTTGGCACCCCCCCCCATCTGAAAAAAAAACATGATTTTTAGTAATAAGCCACAAATCACACATGAGTACCTAGGAAAAGGCAGCATCTTACATATTGCAGTGAGCAGTACATCAATACACCCATTGTAAAACTAAACAAGCCAGACTAGTACAGATCAATCCTACACTGTCAATCCTAACAGAAAACCATGTCTTTCGAACACACAGAACACAGAAAACATCTTCACCTAGTATGGAATGTCATCACAAACTAACCCCTCCCCCTTTTACAAAACTGTAGTGTGAATTTTAGCCACGGTGGTAAAAGCTCCAACACTCATAGAATTCTGAGCATCAGAGCTGCTACCACCACAGCTGGCGCTAAAAAACGCTCCACAGTTTTGTAAAAGGGGGGATAAAATAGAAATACATAGACAAAGGTTAAATTGAACCAGCAAGAAACTGGACTCTGCATACAATGCAACACCACAGAAACAGTGACACAGGTCTCCTAAAACAATAAATAAATAGAAAATTTTTGTTCTACCTTTGTCTTCTTTGCTTTCCTCATCTTCTTGTTACTCTCTTCCTTCCATCCACTGTCCTTCTTCTCTCTGCATCTTCCATTTGCTCTGTTACTGTGCCTCGCCCTTTCTCCCTCCTTCCAAATTGGTCTGGCACCCATATTCTTCCCTCCGTTCCTCCCATAGTCTGGCATCTCCGTCTTCTTCCCTGCCAGCGTCTTCTCCCAACTCTCTCTTCCCCATTTTCCTTCAGCGTCTTCTCCCCACTCTCTCTTCCCAATTTTTTCCTGCAGCATCTTCTCCCCACTCTTTGTTCCTCATTTCCCTTAAGCATCTTCTCTCCACTCTCTGTTCCCCATTTCCATTCAGCATCTTCTTCCCACTCTGTCTTCCCCATGTGCTTTCAGCGTACTTCTCCCCCCCTGTCTTCCCCATGGCTTTCACCGTCCTTCTCCCCCCTCTGTTTTACCCTGTTTTCCTCTCCACCCCACCTTTTCTTCCTTTCTCCCTCCCTGCCCCTTACCTTCGTGGCGCTTTCTTCCCCCCCTCCAGCCCGGACAACAGGCCCGGTCCAACAAACCTCCCTGCCTTGTGGCCGGCGATGTCTAAACTGCCTTCTTACAGCAGCCGGAGCGTTGTAGTTGCATATGGCTGCTATAAAGGTTGTCTCTGATGCAACTTCCGGTTGCATCAGAGATGACCTTTACGGCAGAAACACACAACTTCAATGCTCTAGCTCATGGGTGCCCACACTTTTTGGGCTTGCGAGCTACATTTAAAATGGCCAAGTCAAAATGATCTATCAACAATAAAATTTAAAAAAAAAACCCACAAAGAACACTGTACACTGAGAAAATGTTAATTATTATTCCTATTCTGGGGTTTTTTCAAAGAGGTCAAGGCAGATGACTCTATGCACTGTCACCTCAGTAACAACCATACAAAAATAGACAAATACCCCCCCTCCCTTTTTACTAAAGCACAATAGCAGTTTTTAGCGCAAGGAGCTGCGCTGAATGCCCAGGGCTGCTCTCGATGCTCAAAGGCTCCCTGCGCTAAAAACCGCTATTGTGGTTTAGTAAAAGGGGGGCCATAGTGCAAAATAAAGAGAGCAAATATAAATTCAGACACATTTTGATCACTAAATTTAAAATAAAATCATTTTTTCTACCTTGTTGTCTGGTGATTTCATGAGTTTCTGGTTGCACTTTCTTCTTCTGACTGTGCATCCAATCTTTCTTCCTCCCTCCCTCCCTTGGTCTGGCATCTCTATCAGCCCCTTCCCTTGCTTCCCTTGGATGTCTGGCATCTTTTCTCCCCATCCCCGCGTTCCAGCATCTCTCTTACCCTCCCCATGCTATTCCTTCCCCCCCCCCAGGGCAGGATCCGGTGCTTGCTCATTGTTGTTCCCAGCAGCACTGCTGCAACTCTTCGGGCCACCGGCAGAATGAATGAAGTAAACATGCTGCCTTCAGTGACCCAGTTCTGGCCTCCTTTTTTTTTTCAGTGACACCTTCTAAAGCCGCCGCCACCCCAAGCTCGTCTTCCCTGTGTCGGGCCGACCAGCCTTCCTCTCCCCGACGTCAATTCTGCCGTCGGAGAGGAAGTTCCGCCCAGCAAGGCAGCGATTGGCTGGCCCAAACTTCCTCTCCGACGGCAGAATTGACGTCGGGGAGAGGCAGGCTGATTGGCCTGGTACTGGACTGGTTTTCGGACCGGGCCGGCTGTGCACCCCCCCTAAGGCTGCACCTAGGGTGGACCTCCCCCCCCACCCCCCTTTAGTACGCCACTGGTAATATATATATATATATTTTTGACATTTTTGGATTTAGTTATTACTCTGATTTTTTCTTGAGAGATGCTGAAATACCTACGTGGCATAAATGCACATGAGGCAAGTCTCTTTAATTTGAAAGGAAACTCCGGAATGAGAGGGCATGTGATGAAGTTAATAGGTGATAGGTTCAGGAGTAATGTAAGGAAATACTTTTATATCCATCCCCGCCCCGTTA
The DNA here is from genome assembly GCF_902459505.1 of Geotrypetes seraphini. Taxonomy (NCBI): domain Eukaryota; kingdom Metazoa; phylum Chordata; class Amphibia; order Gymnophiona; family Dermophiidae; genus Geotrypetes; species Geotrypetes seraphini. The sequence goes on from NC_047095.1 coordinate 28,103,744, forward strand.
CTTTATGTGTATCCCCTAAATAAAATAGGACATACTGATGCATATTGTGGTCCATCCTTAGCCACAATCGACAACACACACCCTTCCAATATGCGCATAGTTCAAATATACGCATGCAAAAAAATAAATAAATAAATAAAAGGCTTTCTAAAATCAGGTTTTACTTATGATAGCTTTTGCACATGAATATCCTGAACATGGCTTCTAAAAGCCAGTACACAGCAAAGATACAGATTTATCTAGTATGATGCACAAGAGACAGGGCCATACTATAAACATGACCATACACAAAAACAGTGGCTTCTCAAGAGGAACATAAAGATAAGTGTTTGTACCATTACACTGTCACAAACGGTATATTGTACCTCTTATAAAGTGTGAATTTTATGAATACAATAGCCAGGAGGAAAGAAGCCTTCCTAAAAAAGTCAAACTTTGTCCTGAGGGAGATAGATTTGTGACTCTGAGGTCAGCAAACTGCAGCCATCCTATATACTCCTCCAAACCCCAGGTCCAAAAGGCAAGTTAGACTTTGAGAAAGTGTATACCGTTCTGCAAATATCAATCCGTCATTCATATGTACAAAGCACTTCAAATGATTTAAAAATTAGCACCTACAAGCTTAATATACGAGGAGGAATGTGGATATTTTTTCCTTAGCAACATCTTTTGTTCTCTCTCTTTTTTAAAAAAAATTGTTCGATTGGACCTGTTCCTCTTAAGTATTTGAGAACTTTATGTAGGACTGTAAGGAATTCTCCCCCCGAATTCTATACAGGTCATTCAAATTTGGGCATCAGGGCAAATGTACATGTTATAGGGGAAAGCACCCTTCAGGGATTCAAGACAAGGTTGGATAAGTTCCTACTGGAACAGAACGTACACAGGTAAGGCTAGACTCAATTAGGGCACTGGTCTTTGACCTAAGGGCCACTGCATGAGAGGACCGCTGGGCACAATGGACCAATGGTCTGACCCAGCAGCGGCAAATCTTATGTTCTTAAATTAATTAGTTAACGAGGCATCAACAATCAAATTGGAGTTAATTGGCAACAATTTGGACTTGTGCTCTCAACTGCCCTAGTTACTATTCTACAACATCCATGCTTAAATTTTATAGCACAAAACTCAAAAAGGGTATAGCTATGGGAGGAGTATGGGCAGATCGGGTTGGGTGAGGGGTTCCCAAAAATTAGGCATGATTTATAGAATAATGTCATATCTGTATCTCAATTGGACGTCGGCATTACAACAGGTTTTATCAGGCATAAGTTCAACGCCTAATATTAGTCATGAGATTTGCGCCAAACTAGTATTCCAAAAAGGGCACACGCTCTTTGCAGAAGATTTGCTTGGGTGTGGATCTTGTCAGTGCCTAACTGGGGCACTATATACTGAATCCAGCCTTCTGTGTTTCTGCCGAAGATAATGTATCTTATTTTTCTAATCTTCTGATCCTGTTTCTACTGGATGAGGTTGATGTAATGTAATCTCAGATCTCCCACTTGCAAGATTTTCTTTCTAGATGAATTTATTTGAGTTTGAAAGGATTTAGTGGATATACCGCAGCCTTCCAGCTTGCTAGGCAATACTCGTGTTAGCATTTAGATGTATATTTGTCTCTTCACTACACATGGCTGATGGTGGATGCAATCCCCATTGAGATAATATGCCCTTTTCTTCTATGTGGCCGTTAATTGAACGCATATTCAAACTAATGTCCTTTTTTTGTCAGTCTGGTTTCCAACCTTCTCAGTAAATTATCATTAGCAAATACTTTATCTTGATCAAAAAAATGTAGATTGTTACATTTCTTTTGGATAGAAGGGGTATGGATAGTTGACAGTTCCAACCATTAGTCATTCAGAGTGGCCAGCATCCCTGACTCGAGCCAGCAGTGCCGAGCTCTGAAATTACAAATCTTGCATTTACAATCTAGTTTTTCACAACATGTAGTTTGCACAGTATTAATACTTATAGATCTTTCATTTCTCCACAGAAATTAATTGCCTGAACCACAATGATTTATAGTCACAGCAAACATGATTATTAATTTTCCTGATCATTATTCCTGTGGGCGGCAACGAATTCCACTCCCGATAGAACTGACTTTCAAATGTTGCTAAAACTAAACTGTCCACAAGGTAATAAGCAACTAATTTTTATCCGAATCAACTTACACTTAAATGAATTTAATATAGGGCTCTCATGCCTTGTGGGAAAACTTGTTTGAAATATAAGGTGCTGAGTTATTTATGAAAATAATTACATATTTTGTTATTTGTGCTTGAACTGGGAATACTGTCTTCCTCCCCCCCCCCCCCTTTTAAGTAAAGCCACTGCATTCTCTCACATGGTAAATAACTTTTACACTCTGTTAAATACATTGGTTATAAATTCAGGGTAGTAGGTTTTGACTAAATTGTGCTATTTTTTTAGCTGCAAAATGCTCTTAGCATGGTGTCTCTTAAGAAAAAAGGATTTCAACAATGTCAGGAACCTAGTGGTCTAACTCACATTTTCCCTCTCCTGCCAAATTAATTTATCTTGGATAGGGACCAGTGTGGTTCTCAATCAATCTTTGGTAGCATGTTAAAAATATTTTTTTCTCAATAAGTTTAAGCAAAACAAAGGTATGCACTTAATTTTCCAGCTCTATTTAAATTCATATCCAAACCCGTTTTCTTTTTTTTCAGTCCATTAAAACAACATTTCAGAAGTTGGCTGGACTGATACACTACTCCCTGAGGGCAAATAGCATTGAACTATAACACTGTACAGTCTTAAGAGGAGAAACTCACTTTTTAATAAGAAGCTGCTGAAGGCTTACTTTCAGGTGTCAAACTTCTGGTTGCACTTTGGTCCTTCACTTAGCCAGGAGCTGAGGGAGGGATGATATCCTGATTGGTTCAGGAGGGCTTGGCATGTCGTCTAGCAGACCTAGGCATATGTAAAGGCCAACACTGTGTAGGAAAGAAATGTTAAGTGTGAGTTATTTTATTCTTATCAAGGCTTACATCCCTCTGCTTCAGTCATTTCCATTCATACAATATATTTCAACCTAGTCAACTTATTTGTGAAGAATAAGATTTTGAAATATGTTTTATAACAGCTCAGAGCATCGTACAAACCTTTTCTGTGGAAAGGATTTTTACACTATATGGTTTATATCATCATCATAATAATAATAACTTTATTTTTCTATACCGCCAACACCCCAAAAGTTCTAGGTGATTCACAGAATAAGAAGGACTGGACATTCCAGTGATAGTACAAAGCAATCAGAAAGGCAAGACAAAATTTCAATAATGAAAAAATATAGTATGAAACTATAACATGGTCATCAATCAAGAACAAATTTTTTGAACAAATAGGTCTTAACCGATTTTCTAAAAGTGCAATAAGATGCAGATTTTTGATTCAGATCATCTAGCCATAGTTGAAGTTTACCTGCTTGATAAATCAAAGATTGATCAAAATACTTTTTGTAACGGCAATTTTTAGGATTAAGAAAAGTGAATAGACCAGAATGTCAAGACGATCTAGTCGAACAGTACAGTTCAAAATGTTATTTAAGTTATTTAAGGATAAGACCCCAGTGTGGATATAAAGAAGAGATGATCTTATAGTGACATGTAAATATTTTCTGATTGAAATAACTTTTTCCATAGCCTCAAAAATGTCTTTTAATCTGCATACTGTACTCATGGAATGCTTTTCAAATACAGGTTCAAAAACCAAATGTGGGAGCAAAGAAAAAATAATAACATACAGAGTAGGACAAAGAATTTGTCTTGTTCCATAAATTTGATTTGATTTAAATCAATGTTCAAAAAAGGTTTAGGAGCCTAACTTTGGAGTTGTGCGTTAAATTGACCTATTTGAAAAGTGAGAAAGGTCTGAACTCCTACATTTAGGGCAGGTGTCCTCAAGTTCAGATCTCAAGGAGTACAAATTGATCAGGATATTCCTAATAAATATTCATGAGACAAGTTTGTAGGTGTGGTTTGCATGCAGGGCTGCCTCATGCATATTTATTACGCATCTCATGAAAACCTGATCTGCTTGCACTCCTCGATAACTGAACTTATATACCCTTGATATAGGGGCTCAGTTTCCCAATGTGGCTACATTCAGGCAATAAAAAGGTGGGCGGTATGAGGGGTGGAGTTAACTTGAAAAATGCAAGTAATAATAATAATAATAATTTTATTTCTTATATACCGCTAAATCCGTTAGGTTCGAAGCGGTTTACATAGAAATATACACTGAGGAAACAATAAAAATAGGATAAATAAAGAAAAGGTACTTAGAAATTCCCTTACTGTCCCGAAGGCTCACAATCTAACTAAAGTACCTATGAAAAAAAAAAAAAAAAAAATACAAGGAAAACATCTGGTCTGGTAATGTGCTCAGGGGTGCAAATCTACTATTTCTAGAGTGCTACCAGATGTACGCAGCGCTGTACAAAGTTACAGAGGAGACAGTCTCTACTCAAATCTCAACAATCAAGACAGACAAACAGGATGCCAGAGTAGGGGGTTACAGTTAGAGGGGATGGTTTAACTGCTGGCTAGGATGGTAAAACAGAGGACAGAGGTGGGTTTTCAGTCTAATTTTGAACAAGGGAAGGGGTGTGGTGAACAAACTCAGGTAGTTTATTACAGGCATACGGAACGACATGATGAAAGAAACAAAGGGCTAGATTCACTAACCTGCCCGATCGTGACCGATCCATATCTGATCCAGGCAGGTCTGATGGATTCACAAACCGGAAATATTCTAATGGGGCGATTGGAGGAACGTCCCCATCCACCGACACGGCTTCCTCTGCTGCTATCCTGCTAGTGGTTGGTGTACTCCAGGATTCTGTCTTAGGACCTCTTCTTTTCTCTCTCTACACCTCTTCCCTCGGTGCGCTGATCTCCTCCCATGGCTTCCAGTATCACCTATATGCTGATGATTCCTAGATCTTTCTCTCTACATCTGAGATTTCACCTAAAATCCAAGAAAAAGTCTAGCTGGTATTGCTGCTTAGGTGAAATCTCAGATGTAGAGAGAAAGATCTAGGAATCATCAGCATATAGGTGATACTGGAAGCCATGGGAGGAGATCAGCGCACCGAGGGAAGAGGTGTAGAGAGAGAAAAGAAGAGGTCCTAAGACAGAATCCTGGAGTACACCAACCACTAGCAGGATAGCAGCAGAGGAAGACCTACCAGCACATACACTAAAGGTGCAATGGGAGAGGTAAGAGGCAAACCAGGAGAGGACAGATTTGTGGAATCTAAACGAGGACAGCGTATCAAGGAGTAAGCAGTGATTAGCAGTATAAAAAGCAGCAGACAGGTCAAGAAGGAAAAGGATAAAGGCCCTTAGACCTGGCCAGGAACAGGTCACTGCAGACTTTGGTAAGGGCAGGCTCTGTGGAGTATAGAGGGCAAAAGCCAGATTGTAGAGGATCAAGAGTCTGTTGAGATGAAAGGAAGTCAAGGCAGCGATAGAGGACAGCATGCTCAAATAACTTGGATAGAATCAGAAGAAGAGAGACAGGGCAATAGTTGGAGGGGCAGGTAGGGTCTAGCAAGGGTTTATTTGAGAAGCAGCTTAACCATCGCATGTATGAAGTTGGAGAAGAAGACAAGATCAAGGCAGTGGCCATGCCAGTGAGTAGCCATGCCAGTGAGTAGGGGTAGTGGAGCATAGATGGAGGTCAAATGAGGAGGTTGAGGCAAGAAGCTTAAGAGGCATAAGTGTTGGAGGGATCATCAGCATGAATGTTAAAATCCCCAAAAGAAGGGAGGGAGGGAGAAGATGAATCTATGAAGACAGAATGCCAGGAGACAAAAATCGGTGAGAAAGATGATATATGACTACTATCCGGAGTGATAAAGGAGTGAATAGGTGGACAGAGTGAACTTCAAATGAAAAAGGGTGGTGTAATTGGGGTGGGGGTTGAAATGTGCAAGAAGGAGAGAGAAGAAGCTTAACACCTCCGCATCGACCAGTAGGGTGTGCAGCAGCTACTCTGAAGTCCTCAGGGTGAATCCATGTCTCAATTAGAGCAAGCAGGTGGAGGTTGTGAATGTAATGTAGTTTGATGGAGGCAGAGTGAACATTCCATAGGGTGCATAAGAAAGGGAGAGAGGCGGACCGAAGGGGAGGAATAGGAATAAGGTTGGGACGGTTGTGCATGTGGTGAAGCATATAATGTGGAGGGCCATGGTTGGGATTGACATCCCCTGAGGTGAGCAGAAGAAGGAGTAGGAGAGTGCATCGAAGCAAAGGGGAATAGTGATAGCAATGATGAAGATGGGAAGTGCTGAAAGGGGAAGGATGAATGGGAAAGAATGTTTGAGCTTGAGACCAGAGAATAAGATAGATGCCAAGATGGCTGGTGAGGGGATAGGAAAAAGAGGATAGTAAAGACTTTTGGGGTGGAGTGGAAGGGGATAGGGAGTAAGATTGGGGAGAGTGAGTATGAGAAGCAGAAAGAAAAAATTGGAGCCTTAAGGAGAGGAACAGAGAAAGGAAATAGAAACACAAAATATATGATAGTAAGAAAAGGGAGGCGCCCTCAGGAGGTGCATGAAGGAGCGCACTAAGGAGTACGTGCTCTTTATTCCTTTGTTTAAATATGTAGCAAGGTTTGTGAGGTCACCTGAGTGCTTGATTGGGAGGAGCTACGGCCAGACAGGCACCAGTATGAGGCTGCAGGAGGCAGGGTTACAAGCAGCAAGAGAGAGGAAGGGGCTGCAGAGGTTGGTTTGTACTCATTCCTGTAAGAGATCAAAGGATAGCATTTATTTTAGAGTGTACGCTGGAAGGGAAAGCAAAGGGGACAGGGCCAAGAGACAGAGCAGACAGGAACAGAAGAGCAAAAAATGGACTACTAACCGGCTACAAAAGGAACGAGGAAACAATTCAGAACAGAGGCCAGTTTGAAAAGATAGGTTGTAACCTAAGTTCTGCATCTTGGCTCAACATTTTATTGAAATTCAGCCACTCAGCTGAAACAGCACGTTTTGCAAACTGACACCATTGTGTTGCCTTATGTTGGTCACATCAGGACTTGCAGTTTTATCAGAAAAATTGAATCAACAATCTAGCTTCACCGATTTGAACTTTTCCAGCTTATTATATTATTCTAGATAAAAGATATATGACTCTGTGAAATGTCTGAATCCAGCCTTACATGTTTATGTTGTAACCTTTCATTTGCACATAATATTTTTACTATGTACACTCATGTATAACCAAGTAATTCACAAATGCATTAAGGGCAAGAGAAGTGCAGCTAAGTGTGAGGTAATATCAAGCCTGTAATTATTCTATGAGTAAAGGAGAGATGCCTAGAGAAAGATGCATAAGCAAAAGCCTTTGCTATAGGAAGTGGACTTCAGTTTTAGGCTAGATTTACTAAAGTGCGCTACCATTTTTTTTTTTTAATTGTTTATCAATTTATATTCCACCAAGGCAACTTACATTCATTATAATAAATCAAACCTCTAAATATAACTAACAGAATCAAAAATAAAATACCATACAATACCGTCTAGATATAAAGAATAAAATAAACTAACAATAAAAATTGGCTGACCTAAATCTTCCCACTGTCCCAGTTATAACTACAGAAATCCAAATTACTGTCATACATTCCATAATACAGATTACATACCAGGTTTAGCACACACTAATACACATTAATGTGTATGATTTTACTACAGGTCCCATTTTATGCAAACAGCCAGACAGAAGCATAGAAAGTAAAGGAAAATGATTTATTAACTCAAAAGGAAAAAATACGGCACCCTGTTACTTCACAGGGTCGGGCATACAATGAGCAGTCTTTTGGTTCCAAAGTCCTGAGGTGGGCCTGTGGCTGACAGGACCCGAGACATGGATCGTGGTTTGTGACTGCTTTCAACAGCTTTCCTCAGTCAGGCAACAGAGTCTGTCCCAAGCCAGACCTCAGTGCAACTCACAGGTATTCAGCAACAAAAGGAATATTGGCTTACCTCAGCCAAGCAGAGTATCTAAGGGCTGTAGTCAGGATGTAAACGGAAATCACCTCTTCCTCCTTCTTTTCCCTAGGCCCTCTCTTGCTAGATCTGGCCCAGCCTCTTATACTTCCTGGTTCGTGCCTCCCTGACTCCTCCTTCCCATGTCATTTCCCCCTAAGGAGGAGCTGCCTCATGTCATTTCCCCCCAAGGAGGAGCTGCCTGTATTAGGGTGGTTCTAGCATTGCGGGGGAGTATCCAGCAGGGGGAGTGGCAGTGTCTTATAAATTCCCTCACAGGGAGTAATTTACTAATAAGGTAGGATAATAGCATTAGTGTATGCTAGTGTTCTTTATACCTTCCAGTTAACTAGCTCTGTCTTGGAACTGTATTGTGTGATGCACAAGCAGATGTGAATAGCACAGAGTTTATTCATTCATCATAGCTAACATCCTTTCCTGTCTCAGTTCACAGGAAATTGTAATGGGCTGCTGTATATAATAACAGTACAATATGTCACTGTACTAATAAGTTGGTAAAAGATCTGTAATAGACAGTAAAGAGATATGGATTCCCCTTTAATGAAATCTAATGTAAGTCAAGGTGATCCTAGTTTCCTATTTTTGGCTGCTTAATGGAAGTGGAAAACAATAAGAACAAAACAGTATAAAATGCATTGATTGTGAATCAGGACCAGTTACTAAGATGAATGTGCCCTATAGCCACCAAACTACCCAAAATTAGTTAATCCCAAAAATAAGCATTTCTGTTTTTTTGCATACTACCTAGGAAGAGCAATTTTCAAAGTCATTCCTGTGGGTAAACTAGCTGTATACCCATGGAAATGGTTATTTAAAAGTTTTGTGAAAGAAAACCTGCAAAATTCCACTTACATATTTATTACAGATGTCAATAACATTTCTCATGTCATTTCATACCATTTTTAGCCCCAAACTGATAGGAAAAATACCTGAAGTTTTAGGGTTTTCCTGTTTTGGAAATAGTGTGCATTCTTAGGAAATAGTGTACCCTCTTCATGAAGAGGGCATACTCTGGAAATAGTGTGTGTTATTTGGAAAATGTGTGCATTTTTCTGAAATGTACGCACTATGACATTGCTCAGAACCCCCCCAAAAAATGCTTAAACTAAACAAATTGAAATTTTCTGTTTTGGGGAGGGAGGGGGGCAGTGCACACCTCTATAATTTAGTAGATGAGTAATGTTTTGTACTTACTACACATTAGCAATAAAGACTGACGTACAGAAAATGGAAAGCCTGCAAGGTAAATTGCAGGGGCATCGCCAACATCTGTTTTGCATTTACCGCACAAGGCAGACACCGACTACATGGCATGGCACTGTGTTATATTCAGTGGCAGATAGTGAGGAACACCCAGGCTACCCTTCACTTCAAATAACGCAGGGTGGGCCCAGAAAAAAGTTAAAACATGCCATTGCCATGATGACACTCCCCCTTGTACATCCGATCCCTCTTTGACACCCTCTAATCACCTTGACCCTTGACATCTGTAATTCTTTCACACATCACCCCAACATGTCTAATCCCCATAAGCATTAACTCAACATCTCCAATCATACCTTCTCATCTCCACCCAAATCAACCCGTTTCTAATTCCACCCCCCCACCACACACACACATATCACCTCAACTTGTCCAAATCCCTTAGATTCACTCTGACATATCAAATCCTCCCACATTATCTTTGAACTTCCCTCAACAGTCACAATTCTTCCCAATTGGATTTCCGTCCAAAATCCCTCTAAGACCAAGCCCTGCCCCTGAAGGCTCAACCCTCTCCTAATCCTCTAATCCCCTCTTGGACCTTCCTGGAAGTCTCCATGGTGGTCCAGTGAGGGGGGGGGGGTTTGGGGGAGGGGATTAATATTTGGGAGGATCGGACATGCTGTGGGGATGTTGGAAGGGAGATTGGATGTACAGGTGGGAGCACTACTGTGATTACAGGAGCTGTGTTAATGGACTTCTGATAGCACAGCTGCACTTACTGTCTCGAGGTGATGGTAAGCTGCGTTATTAGCTAGGGCAGGGGTAGGCAATCCCATCCTCGAGAGCCACAGGCAGGTCAGATTTTCAGAATATCCACAATAAATATGCATGAAATAGATTTGCATATCAAGGAGGCAGTGCATGCAAATCCATCTCATACATATTCATTGTGGATATCCTGAAAACCTGACCTGCCTGTGGCTCTCGAGGACCGCAATTGTTCACCCCCGAGCTAGTGCATGATACTGACCCCTTGCACTTGCTATCATAGCTGACCACTTTTCCACCTGCCCAGTCACACTCAGCTCCCATCCACTCCCATATTAAGCAGCTAATGCAGGATTTGTCCCACAATGGCTGCTCTTTTAGTGCTCAACACATTACTATGCTAATGTCTACCGCATGTTAAAATCCAAGTTAGCAGCGTACACAGTTTGGTGAAAAGGCCTCTTAGTATCTATCATCGGTTAAATAAATATCATTTATCAATTTTTATTTGAGTCCATCCTACGTAGATTTGTGCCAGTTAATATGATATCATGCAATAGTAGAAAATTGAGAAATAATTTGTAATAATCCAGGAAGTGATGTTTGGGGTTGGGTAATAAAATTCAACAGGTCATCAGCATAAGCTAGAGTTTTATACTGATGTGACAAAAATGGTAAACCTTGTATTAATGGTGAATGTTTAACTGCAATGAGAAGAGACTCTATGTAAATACTGAAAAGGAGCAGTGTCAGGGGACATCCCTATCTGATTTAATAATATACTATTTGATATACTGTAGAGTTGTTAATTTTGAATAAAGAGATGAAATTACTATAGATGGCTGAGTGAAAGGTTGTGCAATATGAAGTAAAACATAAATAGTACAAGCATTATCACCAATGAATCTCCTCTTCATGAAACTTATCTGGTCAGGGTGGATAATATAACGCAAAATGTTTTCAAGATGTGATGCTAAGACTTTAGCTAAAATTTTACGGTTTAAGTTCAGGAGAGATATGGGCCTATAGTTTGCCACTTTGGTGTGGTCTCTCCCTGGTTTAGGCAAAACTATGATTTAGCCTCAGCAAAACCACCTTAGGATTATTCTGAAAGAAAGAGTGTGCAAGTCCCGTAAGAAAGGAAAAGTTCAGTACTGAAAAGTTTATAAAATTCAGCAGGGTATCCATCAGAACCAGGTGCTTTGTGATTAGCAAGGTCTTTGCTTTGGAAATTTCTATTTCAGTGATCGGTGCTCCAAGGGGTAGTGCTTGAGATTCTGAAATAGTTGGATGTGGTAGATTATTCAAAAATAAGTCACCATTATTAGAAGATTCATTAAGTGATGATGTATATAGATTATTATAAAAAGATTCAAATTCTTTGGCGATGGACGTGAGATCCACTAATGTTTGACCTTTAGTGTTAATGATGGAGGAGATTCTAGAGTGTTATTTGTGAATGGCCAAAAATCTAGCTAATAGGTGACCAGATTTGTTAGCTGATATATAATGACTGTTTTGAATTTAAAGTTTATTGTATTCCAATTTAATTGAAAATTTCTCCTCTGAGACTCACTTTGAAGGCTTCCTCACACCATATTAAAAGAAGTAAACAAAGCTGTTTTGATTTGAAAAAATTCTGGGACGTAAGACATGATGGTTTTTTTTACAAAAGCATCATCTGTCAAGATGGAAGTGTTCATTCTTCAGGGTTTTATATCTATGATATCCAATTGAAGAATCTCAAGATCTGATAATGTGATTGGGTAATTTGTCCAGTTTATCTGTCTTGACTAGATTGTAAGTTCTTTTGAGTAGGGACTGTCTCTTTTATCTTTTGATATACAGCGCTGCATATGTCTAATAGTGCTATAGAAATGATTAGTAGTATATTTATATAGAAATTACTTTTGGGATAAGAGATTTAGTGATGGGAAAAAAGTCAATCATATCTGGAGCAGAGTACTGAGTAAACATTTTTTCTGTAGGACGATATGCACTTGTTGACTGACGGTCTAAAACTATGTCCAATGGGAGATTAAAATCACCCCCAAGCAGTGTTGGATAGATACTGTATTCCAAAATTAGATCTCTTCTAGTTGATATAAATGTAGATGAGTCTATGGAGCATAGATTCATTAGTGAGAGGTGAATAGAACCAATTTGGACAGAAGTGATGATCCATCTACCATCTGTATTGGCTGTTTGTTAGATAATATTCACATTTAAACCTTTTTAAAACAGAATGGAAACTCCTCTTTTTTGGATGGTGCAGGAGAAAAATATGGCAGTCAGCCCAAGAAAAAACAATTTTATCATAAGTTGTTGTGATTTAGATGAGTTTCTTGTGGTAGGAGGATATCTGTTCCTTTTTATGGCTATATAATCAGCAATTTTCCTCTGTTTTAATGGGTGATTAAGTCTATCGACATTCCAGGTTGCACAATTAAGAATAACCACTCGAAAATAAGAATAAATGTATTAAATTAACTAACAAATAGAAATATGATATGCATTGTCCTGCTGATGGTACATATTAATATGTGTACTGTATAGTGATACTTGTAAAATGTAAAAACATTTATATAGCATTGGTGCTTTCCCTATATGCGTTATACACAATAACAACTTCACAAGTTTGTCAAGCAATAAGCCACTCGCAGTATCCACTTCCTATATATTTCTAGGTAGAGAAAATCTCACCAAAGAAGGGGAAAAGGGAAAGAATAACATATGTATTGAAAATGCAAGCATGGAATATTTGTACATATACAGGCATGCGCATAAACACATATACCAACCCACATACTCATACATATACTTTCACATTTTCACCCACACTCAAACACATACATTCATGTCTTTATATTTACCATCTGTCCTATTGTGGTAGATGATTTGTCGTTTTGACCATTGATTTGTAATTTTAATTTCATTTTAGATTGTTTATTTATATATATCTATGTAATTGTTTGGCTTTTTAGACTGTAAACCGCCCAGAAGGCTATGACCCTTGGAGTGGGATAGAAAATTTTAATAAACTTGGAAACTTTGACCCTCATATTAGCCGAGAAGAATAAGCCAAATTGTGTGCCAATGTCCTTAAGATCCTGATGCAAAGCTAAAAAAAAAAAAAAAAAGCTTTCCTATTGGCAGCTGTAGTTGTGGAAAGATCTGGTACAATAATGATTTTATGACCCTGATGAAGTAGAGAAGATTTGCTTTTGGCTTTCATGAGGATATGTAATGCTTGGGGATATCTGAAAAGCTTTGAAATGATGGACCTTGGGCATTTGGCGCCAAGTTGTGATTTAGAAGGAGTGCAATGAGCCCTTTCAAATTCTAGTTCATTGGTGAATTCAATGTCCAGAAATGTTGGGAGTCAGTTTTCTAAGAAATGGGATATGTCAGAGACCTCTGTCCCTTTGGGTAATCCAAGAATATGAATATTGTTCCTGCAACTGTGATTTGTTAGATCTTCTAAATCTTCTTTAAGTTTCTTCAATGTCAGGTCAAAACCGCGGAAGACAAAGGCGCGCGCTGACAACTGAGCGCAGCGCGGAGGCGTGCGCCGAAGAAAATAAATAGGGAAAAAGTTAAGTTTACAGTATAATGAGGGGGGTTACAACCCCCCAAACCACCCACAACGTCGCCGCGATCTGTATTAAGTAAAGTGGGGGGGCTCCCCAACAAAACCCCCCCGTCGGAGCCCCTAAAAACTGTCATTTTCTTCGGCGCGCGCCTCCATCTTGCGCTCAGTTATCGGCGCGCGCCTTTGTCTTCCGCGGTTTTGTCTATGAACCAGTTTCTTCACTACCTCAGTATTTGCTCGGATCGCAGGAATCTCCAACTCCATTTTGGTAGCACGTGTAGTGAGAGACTCGATAAGTTGTTGTGTTGAGGCAATTTGAGTATGAATCGGTTCTAGTTCCTGACGCATATCTCTCAATATGGCTATATGATTGTGTAGTAATTCTTTTATCCCACAAAGTTCCTGCATTACTGAATCTTCTTCTTCATCCATGAGGCCGCTAGATTTCTTGGACAAGGGCAGGTTCAATTTGAGTCTTTTTTATTGTTAGGCTGTGCAACCACTTTACTTTTTTATGAAGACAAAGTCTCAGTGTATTATTAGGAAGAGAAAATAAAATTAGAGGTAATAACCTTGAAAAAGTGTATTTAGGTGAAAAAATTGCCAATAATTCAGAGAGGAAGTGGGAGCTCGCAATTCAAGCAGTCAGCATGCTCGAACATCAGCCAGAAGTCCCTGGTATTTGCCTCTTAATACATATTAAAGGACACCAACATAGAAACATAGAAAAATGAAAGCAGATAAAGACCATATAGCCTATCCAACCTGCTTATCCATACCATCCACTCTTCCTTTCACTCCTTTAGAGATCCTATGAACTTGTCCCAAGCTTTCTTGAATTCAGATATAATTTTTATCTTCATTTCTGCTGGGAGGCTGTTCTATGAATTCATCACCCTTTCCATGAAGAAGTATTTCCTCAGGTTACTCCTATCCCCTTTCTTGTAATGAGAGCATCACTGCCCCCACCCCTCAAACAGAAATTAAAGCTACTTGCGAGGTTGATCACAAGTGGTATTTTCATAAACCACAGGTGCAACTAATCTGTGGTTCGTCACTGAAATAGTAAATTAAAGGACACTAAAAGTATTATTTCACTTTAAAAATTAATGCAAAGTTCAGCTATGCAACCAAGAGGAAAACTGACTCAGGAGTAAGATCATAAAGAGACATTTAATTTTTGAGTTAGGTACATTGGAACCTGAATATCTTGAACACAACAATAGAGTGGAAGGCATTTTTTAAAATAACCTTTTTCTGGGGGCTTTTCCTCTAGAGAAGGTTAAGTCTGCTCATTTCTCTTTAAACAAGTTTGAGCTCTAATTTTTGCACTATAGTGATGTCATGGTTGCGTCTATTTGAGCGTGAGTGCCATGTTTTTCAGGCTGGGTAGTTGGCATTTTTGAGAGAGAAGGTTATTCTCCTGACACAGCATTCTGCAAAATAAGATCTTGCAAGGACTCTTGTTGAGAAATTTTGAGACTTTTTGGAAATGCAATGTGATTGGATCACAATTGTACAGCGCGAGTTGCACGCTTGAGGATTACAATCATCGCTTGATCCGTGGAGGACCGTCAGATGTCCATTGCTGAAGCACTGATACAACAGCCTGTCCTGGAAGTGATGTTTTTGAGATAAGTGTTTGCAACCTCGCTGACAATAACCTTCATATTTATTTGACGCTATTTGTGCCAGATAATATGTGGTTTGAGCAATTTGAGAGCCTGGTTTTTTGGCCAGAGACTTTTTCTCCTGTAGAAGTGGGGAGTTTTTTTCTCTCTGGTCTGTTTCCAGAGCAGGCCTATGATTGAAAAAAGAACCCCATAAAAGGGCTTTAAGTGCCTGGGGTCTTGATTTATTTTAATTTTGAGGCCTATTTAGTAATTATATTGAATGCTTGACTCATTATTTGGTACCAATAGTGGAAGACACATGGATTTATTTGAGTGTTTTACTGTAGGGCAGGGGAGCCCAATAGGTCGATCGCGATCGACCGGTAGCTCGCCAAGGCAAAGTGAGTCAATCATCCAGGACTCCCTTTGCCTTGGCGATCTATTGGGCTGATCAATCTTCCTCTCCCCGATGACAATTCTGCCGTCGGAGAGGAAGTTTGGGCCAGCCAATCGCTGCCTGGCTGGGCGGAACTTCCTCTCCGACGGCAGAATTGAAGTCGGGGAGAGGAAGATTGATCGGCCCGAAGCAGAGAGAGCATGGGGCGGTGTCAGCATCGGCTTTGGGGCCTGTTATCCATTGGTGGCGTTTGGGTCCTGTTCCCCGATGGCAGCGGCAGTGGCAGTGGCTTGGGGAAGGGCAGGGAGAAAGAAAGAAAGGGGGCAGGCAGGGAAACAGAAGGAAAGAAGAGAAACAGAAAAAAAGAAAGGGGGCATGAAGAGAGAAAGAAAGAAAGGTCAGGGAGAGAGGAAGAAAAAGTTGGGAGAGGGAATGAGGTGTGGAGGAGAGGAAGCATACAGGCTGAAAGAAAGATTGGATGCACAGTCAGAAGAAGAAAGTGCAACCAGAGACTCATGAAATCACCAGACAAGGTAGGAAAAATGATTTTATTTTAAATTTAGTGATCAAAATATGTCTGAATTTATATCTGCTGTCTATATTTTACAATACTAAACCGCAATAGTGGTTTTTAGCGCAGGGAGTCTATGAGCGTCGAGAGCAGCGCTGGGCATTCAGCGCAGCTCCCTGCACTAAAAAATGCTATTGTGGTTTAGTAAAAAGAGAGGGGGTGGGTATTTGTCTATTTTTGTATGGTTTTTACTGAGGTGACAGTGCATAGAGTCATCTGCTTTGACCTCTTTGAAAAAACCCCGGAATAGGAATGATAATTAACAATTCTATGCGTACAGTGTGCGTTGTGTTTTTTTAAAATTTTATTGTTGGTAGATCATTTTGACTTGGTCATTTTAAAAGTAGCTTGCGAGTCAAAAAAGTGTGGGCACCCCTGCTGTAGGGTATTTGTGTCTTCCCTCCCTTGGTTGGTAATAGGGAGAGAAAGGACATGCTGGATGGAAGGGGATAGAGGATAGAGTTTGTGAAAGACTGGGGAATAAGAGGAAGGGAAATGAGAAGTGTAGTGTGAGAGACAAGAGATAGAAAGCTGTAGGTAGACAGTAAAAAGAGGGAATTTCAAGACTATAGAGTAAGAATGAATGAAAAGAGGAAGAAAAATAAACTGCAGAACATTAAGAGGAAAAAAACTGTTAGAAATGGACGTAGTAGAGGAGATGAAGAAGACAGGAGGAGAGATAAAAATGACAAATGAACACAAAACCCTGGTACGAGAGTTACGAAAAGACAGAGGAAAGTAGAAAGCAGATACTGAAGCCAACATGATTAGAAAAGTAGAAAAAAAGGATTGTATTTTTAATTTTGAATAAAGTACAAAACTCACAACTGAAAGTCTGATATATCATAGGGAAGAGGGTGGGGGCAGTGCAAGAAAGGATGGGATGGAATTATAGCTTGCTACGGCCCTGACTGCACACAACTGGCAACTGCCTAGGGGAGGGGCGAAGCTAGGGGGTGAGCTGGGGCGGAACCGGGGGCATGGCCAGGACTGGGCTGGGACCGGGGGCAATCTAGCTAATCTACCTGACGTCAGAAGGGAGCCAAGGTCGGCACGAGCAGCAGGTGGAAGATGCTGCTTGCGCCTGTAAACATTTCAAGGGGTACGCAGGATGTGAGAGAGCGGAGGCTCGCCCAGGCAGCAGTGATGCCAGGTGCCACTGCCCTGGGCACCAATCTCCTTCGCTACGCCATACCCTACATACCTCTTACTGTGCCAAAGAGAGCTTCTTTCAGGAGTTCATAAGATGTAAAAAGGTATGGGCGACTTATCCACGTGCGCTTGGAAGTTCTTTTTGATCAAGCCTGAGGCACCCAAAATGATGGGAAATGTTTCTGTATCTTTCTCCACAAAAAAAACCCGGAAAAGTGAAAAATCAATAATGTAAAGGCAAACACTTTCACTAGAAAATATGAACAGTTAACACAGTGTTTTGGTTACTCAATAATAGTTCAAATTATTTAGTCCACAACTTTTGGAGAGAGACTTAAGAAAAAATAAAAATAAGAAATAAGACGAATCTTATCCAACATAGAAAGCGGAATTGGGGTTATAGTTTTGGTTTTTTTTTTCTCTTATAATATTTTGTGTAATCTGTGTACAAGTATGTTTATTGCTTGTTTGTATTAATCAAATTGAATAAATAAATAATAAAAAAAAAAGAAAAAAAAAAAAAAAGAAAATATGAACAGGATGTCATGAAAGGTAGTGCTGCTATAGTTCTAATTAAGGGAGTTTCAAATTGCTGGAGGAAAAAGCCTCAGCCATCTTTTGATCTTGAGATGCGGTTTGCGTCCAGCTTAAAGTGTGATCGGATTGCTATACACCCTGAGGCAGCTGAGATGTGAAACGCTGGCCATCGTCGGTGTACCGATCTACCTATTGATAAGTGGAAATTTTCCTCTATCTTTATACCATAAGTCCTGCTTTAAGTTCACTATTGTGGGAGCTGGTCTGGAGGTTTTTTGCCAGTGAGGTGTTCACCCGACCACCTTGGACCACCATTGTGGTGGTGGAAGGGTTCCTGTCTGAGGCTTTTTCCTCCAGCAATTTGAAACTCCCTTAATTAGAACTATAGCAGCACTACCTTTCATGACATCCTGTTCATATTTTCTAGTGAAAGTGTTTGCCTTTCTGTATCTTTCTCCCACATTTTCTTACTCTCAGACTGCATTTCTTGGTACTTGCTTTTAGATCCCTCAGGTGTAGGTGAGCTGCAGTCACTTGTTTGAATACACCAGGGCAATCAGTATGTGATGAGGACACCTTCTGTTCCCATTTTTTCCCCAGAAAGAGCTATTTGTCTCTTGCTAATCATTACACTATGGTTCCCACAGTTACTCACATAATATTGCATAATACATGAGTTTGTTTCCCCTAGAGTTGAACTGAACACATCATTGCAATTTTTCTAGGCAGCTGTCACATTCTGGCAACGATAACCCATTGCTCGGTCCCCCAAGAAATCCATGTTATGCTATCTCGACTTATCAGTGTCCATATCTCAAATTCCATAGGTCGGCAAACCATGTGCCACACAACCTGGCCCACAGCTCTCTGTCAGCCTCTTACTGTACCACTTTTGTGCTTTGGAATCTAAGCTACGTCTTTCATTAAATAATTTTGTTGCCAGTAGAAGAGAATGGAGCGAAACTATTTAAATTACAAATTGAAATGACTGCACGGTTTTATCTGGAATGCTTGAGCTAGAAGAATTCTTACTAGAGATACAAAAATGTGTTCCTATGTTTCAGTGTTACTTATTTTTTATTGGATTGGATTTATTGCATTTGATATACCACTTATACGTGAATATTAAGTGGTTTATAATATTAATATATTAGAAATTAGGATTACATTTTTCAATCCATTAGAATATTTTTCCTCTCTGTCCCATGCGGGCTCACAGTCTGGTAACTATAGTACTTACGGAAGAAGTATTTAATTACACCCTAGAGAAGTATGAAGAGAAGAGAGGTTTTAATCCCTGTTAATAAATATTGTATGTTGTATTTACTTTTATTTTAATTGTACACTGCTTAGAAATTTGATTAAGCGGTATAAGAAATTTTAAATAAATTTGGAAACTTGGACTGTAAATATTATAGGCGTACAATAAGGCATAACGTACGAGATAACTTCAAAATTTCTGTATCAAAGTAAAAATAGAGAAAAAAAATAGCAAAATTAGGCAATCCCTGAAAAAATAAAACAAAAGAAAATTAGAAATTAAAATAAAAATAAATCTCAGACAGCTTCCAGTTCCATATTCTCAACTGAGTCAAGCCTGTCTGAATCACTGGAACTAAATTAGCTCATCCACCTCAGTTTCTCTTCTGAAAGAAGAGAGAGCGAAGAGGGCTGAACAGTCTTCTCATTGGACCCCATCAGAAGCCTGGGAGCTGGACACAAGCAAAGGCTCAGGGTTGGAAGTTGGGTGTAAAAGGCAGTCCATGCTGCCAGGACAGCGCCGCTGCAGCATCAATCTCCCCTGTCAGGAACCAAACGCAATCCCCATCACTGGAGCCAGAAAGACCACAAGTTCTGCCAGGATGGAAAAAGGCAGGGTCCGCTGCAATCAGCAGCTTCTGCAGCGCTGCCAAGGAGCAATTGAGATGGCCACCCAGTAGGAAGAGAGGAGAGCCAGCAGGGTGTAGCAGCAGGGCCCAAATGCAGCAGCACATACCCCACAGTGCCAGTCCCCAAAGGAAAGAAGAGCCGCGATCTCCCAGTGAATCTCCACCACAGCATCAACAGGTAGGAAGGCCTTTAAACCATTGGTATAACATTCTATAATGGTCAATCTTGGAAAACTGATGTTATTAACAAAAGTCTGAATCCATCTATCTCACACACATCAAAATTAGGAAAAGCTTAAAAAAACAACAAATTGAATTAACATAAAACCTAACAAAAAAGCAAAATAAAACTAAATAAAAACTAAATGCAAGAAAAAAATTTATTTTTTAACCTGGCCTCATTTACCCCCGTACATGAGTTTCCATCCAAAATTTCTGCCAACCTATTGGTGAGAGGAGGATCCACAGGCGAAATATAATCCCCCTGATATTAAATAGAACTTAGCCAGCTGGGAACGGCTCCTGGCCAGCTAAAGTCCCATTTGGCCGACTATCTGCCGTATTCAGTGGGAGATAGTTGGCTAGCCCGACCATTTTCATCAGCTGGCCAGCTAAGGCACACAGCCAGACAGACCTGCCTAAAAGGCCCCAGCTTTGAATATCTGGGATCGCCACAATTCACAGGAGGTAGCTGAGCTGCCTCTCATAAGCTGAATATTGGGCCCAATGAGTTTTCATTTCCATCCATCAAAGATTTTTTTTCCCAAATTGTGCCCTATGGCAATCCTCATATAACTTAGCTGTTATAGTAACAATATTCAATAGGGACCAATGTGTCATGGTTCCTATTGAAACTGGATATGAATGCATCTTGAATGCCATCCCTAAGGGGTCCTTTTACAAAGGAACGGTAGCGGTTTAACACGCGGAATACTGCGCGTTAAACCACCTGCCGCGCTAGTATCTAACGCCTCCATTGACGAGGCGTTAAGATTTTAGGCTGCCGCGGGGGTTAGCGCGTGATGAAATGTCCGACGCACTAACCCCCGTGGCGCACCTTGATAAAAGGAGCCCTAAGTGTCACTGTTGTGTGATAACTAGTATTCCTTTCCCTTCAAGAGCACAAATGCTGCGCCTACACAGCAACCACTCCCTCACCCTTTCCACCTAAATGAGTAAGAGCCAAGTGTAAACACTGAATACAGGTCTCCCACATTACAGCTCTTCTAGGCTATCGGGCCAAGTCATCGTCCTCATATTAATTAAACCAGCCAAACCCTATACTTCCAATTATCATCAAACACCAAGAAATGAAAACTGAAATGAAAATGTCAGAAAGGAAACCACAGAGCATTGTCCTTATTAGCTGGAAACAAATGCTTATAGATTGAGTTATTGATCTAGCACTTTATTATAAAACAATACATTTAGAAGCAGAGTCAAAAGAATTTGAAGACCTGAGTGAAAATGTAACTTGCACTGGAGAACGTGATTGATCACGACTGACACTGCTGCCTTGGACCATAAGTTACTGTGGCATCGCTTATCTGAAATGAAGAGCCTGCCCTCATTGCACTGTGTATTATGTATAAATGATTGATGATTAGGAGGGTGCTTTTAAAGATACAAATATCATTGTGCTGTACAGCTTTGTTGTATGACCCCTATGTTATATGACCCGGCCTAACCACCTTCTGTACTAATTCTGTTATCTTTGGAAAGAAATAGACGGGGAGGGGATGATTCTGACCACTGGAAAAAAATTGCATGTAGTACCATTGTATTGGAAAGAAAAAGAATTGATGTGAACCTTGAAGGTTCTGGTTTTTATACACCTGCAAATGCACTGTGAAGCATTCATTTGACTTAAATGGCATCATTTACTAAGCTGCTCTAGCTTTGCGTTTTCCACATGGTAATTGTCCAAACTAATGTGCATTAACTGCAAAACCTCTGCATTAACTGTTGGGAGTGTTCCCAACATTTTGCCATTAAGTCACGTAATACAGAGATAATTTTTATTACTGTGCATATAATGTGATGCAGTTAGCTATATCTCTTGTAGAGGTATTACCTGCTCCGTGCTGTTTACCATGTTAACAGTAAGACGTAGTACCGCCAAATCCCAATTCCTAATTAGTTCCAGTATGCCTGAACAGAGCAGAATAGATCAAGTTCAATTTATTTATTTAATATACCGCAAATATAAAACCAGAAGGCAAATCTAAGCAGTTTACAATTAAAAATAAACAAAAATCAAATTAAATAGGGTAAGAACAGAAAGAAGACAAAACGTAAAGGAAGACAATTGAGAACATGGGGAAAGAGGGAATCAGGGATTACAATAAAAATAAAAAGGTTGGGGAAAGGGATGAACAATGTGGTAAGGGAGTGAACAAAGAATTTACCATATTTTTCACTCCATAAGATGCACTTTTTATTCCATCTTATGAAGCAAAGATACAAAATTTGTATTACCCCCACGCACCAGCCACACCACTTTTTTACACGCCCCCCATATAGCTGTAAAACACCCCCCGCGTGCAAAAGCCACACCACCTTTTTAAACGCTGCGCCCCCCCCCCCTGCGCCGCAGAACCTTTTAAACACCGCCGCTGGACCACATTTTTAAAACAACCCCCCCGCAGCCGCCGTCATCGTCACCACCACCGTACGTTTTTCAAGCAGCCTGGTGGTCCAGTGTATATTCCTCCCTTGACAGCTCCTTACTATTTCCGGGCAGCAGGCGCACGAGTCAGGAGGGCAGACGTCAGGACCAAGCTTTACACGCTCCCGCTTGGGCCCACGCCGCTTTCCAAATGGCTGGCTGCAGTTCTCGTGGGACTCGTGTGTAAAGCTTGGTCCTGACATCTGCGCTCTTGACTCGTGCGCCTGCTGCCCGGAAATAGTAAGGAGCCGTCGAGGGAGGAAGGGAAGAATTAAAAAAGGTATGCGGTTTAAAAAAAAAAAGGCAAGGAGGGTATGACTAAAAAAGTACAAGAGGGGTATGATTAAAGGTACAAGGGGAGGTATGATTAAAGGTACAAGGGGGTATGATTAAAGGTACGTGGGGATGATTAAAAAAGGTACTGGTGCTATGTGGGGGGATGATTTAAGGTACTGGGGGCATGGGGATGATTTAAGGTACTGGGGTGTATGTGGGGGATATGAGGCCTGCCTGCCTGCATGTCACTAGGCCTGCCTGTTACTAGGCCTGCCTGTCACTAGGCCACTAGTTCTGCCTTCCTGCCTGCCAGTCACTAAGCCACTAGGCCTGCCTGCTCTGTGCCCTGTTCCTGCCTACCCTGTCCACTGTACTGGCCTACCACTAGACCACCAGAGGGGGGGGGGGACAGGGGAGAGAGCCTGGCAGGGAGGGGGGACAGGGTGCAGAGCCTGGCAAGGAGTGTGGGTTTGGGTGCAGAGCCTGGCAGGGAGAATTTGGTTCAGAATGTTTTTTTTTCTTGTTCTCCTCCTCTAAATCTAGGGTGCATCTTATGGAGCAAAAAATACAGTAAATCTGCCCACACAGAAGAAAAGTAACCACCAGGAGAAAGTAAATGTGAGCTTCTTTGACCTAACTAACTTCCCTAATGATTACAATCATGTAGGTTTAGTTCCTCAAAGGATCTAAGAACACCAAGTATCCTGACATGATGGCCAAGTATTAAGGCATAATCCCCTCTCTGTGTACTCAGGATGCAAGAAATAAGCTTCTACTGTGTAATTTCTAGAAGCATTCTATTTTTCAGCCTTCATAATATGCCATTTTCTTTCTCTGTGTGTAAGTGACCATGTATATCCATTGTTAGCCTGGTTTCTAATATTTTTTTCACCCCTCATCGTTGGAAGAGTGGTACAACTATAGCCATTACTCTATCCTGATCGAACATACCTTTGACCTGCTAGAAGTCCAGCTTTGTTCAGTAGATCACGTGAGGGCTTCCTTACCATAGCACTAGTACAAGCAAGGCGATCATTTTGCATGTCACACAAGTTTTGTGTCTGTCACCATCTTCCCTGACTGGAAGAATTAGCTAGGGAGACAATCTTGGAAATGTATACAGTATATGTTGTTATTACATATTTTTATTTTAATCAGGTACTTTAGCTAGATTGTGAGCCTTTGGGACAGATAGGGAAGTTCTAAGTACCTAATTTTATTTTATTGTAAACCGCTTAGAACTGTAATATGCTTAAGCGGGATATCAAATGTTAATAAAACATAAACATAAAAGAGATGGATACAAAGGATGAAGCAGAGAATGGAGAAGAGACCACTACAGATGCAGCATCGCCAAGAATTTGTGTAGCCCTCCAAAACTTCAGTTCTTTCCGGAAATTAAGTGTTATAAAAGTGTTATAGTTGATGTGATAGTGCTTTAGTTTCCTTCTTTTTTTTTTTTTTCAGGTGCTCCTGTTTTGTGGCACCCCATGACGTATCAGATAGAAGCAGATAAGTCCCTTTCCACCCCTTTCTGCTTTTCCGATGCTGTTTTCCTTGGCTTTGAGCTGTGAAATCACCTTGACATTGGGAAAATGGAATGGTTCTCCCATAAATTCATCATTCGACTGGTTAGAGAATCCCACGGTGACCAGGACAGCTCTTCATCCAGTACAGTTTCAAGTTTCTTTATTTTTGATATACCGTTTATCATACAGGTATCTAAACAGTTAACAATAAAATCGAATATAAAAATTAAAAATAAAAACATGGCTAAGCTAAAAGGAGGGAAGCACTTACGCATAGACGTACATGATACGAAAGGAAAACAACGGGGAGAGGAGAGTTATTAAATACATCAAGATGGAAAATAAAAATAAAGGGTGGAAAGGGAAGTACATTTGGGTAAGGGGGGGGTCACTTCAAAAGAAGCGTTTTGATTGTCATAGAAGTTCTACAAAAGAGGAACAATAGTTGTGGAAATCAGGGTTTACAAGGTGTAGGCGTCTTTAAAAAGGAAAGTTTTGAGTTTGATTTTAAATTTATCTAAAGAGTTTTCTAAATGAAGGTCGGCAGGAAGGGCATTCCACAGGGCGGGAGCTGTAACAGAGGAGATAGATTTGTGAGTAGTGTCGTAGAAGAGTTCTCTTAGTTGATGGCAGAGGTGACGTTTGCAGGTTTACATATAAAAACTGAAGCACCTGACATTACAACCTGCACATGCTCAATGTTGTTTCCCATGGGTGTTTTTTTTTTTCTGTAGGGAATCTGTGTCACCCACGTGATTTTACAAGTTTAAAAAGAGATAATGAATCTCATGCATAGAAGAATGAGGCAGCTAATGCATTCCACAGCTCAAAGCAGGACAGGCATGAATACTTCATTAAATGTTCATTATTGCTGCTATTCAGCCTTTTCTACAGCCTCTGCTCCAGCTTTTAAAGTTGTTTAGTCACACCCTTCCTGACTAGCCTCAGACTGGATGACCTCAGTTTAAGATCTCCTTATTGCTTTATATATCTGTTTATATGATATTAAGGGGGTGGATATCAAGCTGTTTTTGAATACTAACACACATTATTTGCCCCTTAACTCATGTTAAAGGACTCTAATGCAGTGATAATAAGGTCACACCGCATAATATAGTAATAAGAACATAAAAACATAACATCATACTTCTTAACCACGAAACCATGAGTTCTACGCGGTTTACAAAACATTATAAACTAAAAGCAATTTAAGAATGGCAGAAATAAATTATTTGACCAAGTATTTTGAAAAGAGATAAGTTTTCAGTTGAGTTCTGAAATGTTTATAAGAACAGGCTCCAAGCAATAACAATCAAAATTCTCTGTTGTGTGAAGCTGCTTGGAATGCTAAAGTATGGTGCAGAAATTTCTTAATTTTACAGCCCTGTACTGATGGAAAGGTGAATAGGGCATGAGATTTTCTACCATATGTATTGGGAAAGCCAGAAGACCCATCAAGCCCAGTCTCCTGTTTCCAACAGTGGCCAACTCAGGTTCCAAGTACCTAGCTAGATCCCA
The DNA here is from genome assembly GCF_902459505.1 of Geotrypetes seraphini. Lineage (NCBI taxonomy): Eukaryota > Metazoa > Chordata > Amphibia > Gymnophiona > Dermophiidae > Geotrypetes > Geotrypetes seraphini. The sequence continues at coordinate 28,129,501 of NC_047095.1, forward strand.
AGTAGTAAAACAGATTCTATGCAGCTTATCCTACGAATAAGCAGTGGATTCCCCAAATTCATCTCTATAATGGCCCATGGACGTCACTTTTAGGAAATTATCCAAACCGTTTTTAAACCCTGCTAAGTTAACTGATTTCACCACATTGTCCGGCAACAAATTCCAGACTTTAATTTCACATTGCGTGAAGAAATATTTTCTCCTGTTTGTTTTAAATCTATTACTTAGTAGCTTCATCGCATACCCCCTAGTCCTAGTATTTTTGGAAAGAGTGAACAAGCGATTCACATCTACCCTTTCCACTCCACTCAGTATTTTATAGACCTCTATCATATCTCCCCTGAGGCATCTCTTCTCCAAGCTGAAGAGAGCTAGTCACGTTAGCCTTTCCTCATAGGGAAGTCATCCCTTCCCTTTTATCATTTTATCACCCTTCTCTGTATCTTTTCTAATTCCGCTATATCTTTTTTTAGCTACGGCAACTAGAATGCACTCAGTACCATAGAGTGATACAAGGGCATTATAACATTTTCATCTTTGTTTTCCATTCCTTTCCTGATAGCTCCTAACATTCTATTTGCTTTCTTAGCCGCCGCCACACATTGAGCTGAGGGTTTCAATGTACGAAGGCTGTTCAAAAAGTATCAAACTTTAATTTTTCTTCCATAAACAAATAAAGCTAGGGAAGCATGATTTGGTGTACGTATGTAGACGACCCTAATGCGCATGCTTGAATTTTTTCCCGCCTGCAAAAGCAGTCAGTCGCCGGCAGACTGCTGATGAGTGAGGAAGTGTAAGTGAGCTCCGTCCGATTTTCATTTTTGACAAAATGACAGTAAATTTGAACAATGCTACTGCATTACATTTTGTGTAAAGCTTGGTGATTCCCAAGTGGAAATGATCCTCAAGATTCAACAGGCCTTCGGGGACGAAGCAATGGGCACCACACAGATAAAGGAGTAGTACAACCGAGTCAGAGATGGCCGCACATCAGTGGAGAGTGAAACACTTTCTGGTAGGCCCTCAACCTCTAGAAATGAGATCGTCATTGACCAAGTGAGGACCCTGGTGATGCAGGATTGTCCAATAATGATCAGAGAACTTGCAGTTTGGGCTTCAGGAGAATTTCAGCGAAGTTCGCGCCAAAACTGCTAACTATCGAGCAGAAGCAACTCCATTTGGAGATCGAACAGGATATGCTGGAGACTGTGAACAGTGATCCCAACTTCCTCAGCACAGTGATCACTGGCGATGAGTCCTGGGTTTATGTGTTTGACCCAGAAACCAAGTTGATGTCATCACAATGGAAGCATTCAGCATCTCCGAGGCCAAAAAAAGCAAGGCAGGTCTGCAGCAATGTCAAAGTCATGCTGACTGTATTCTTTGACTCCAGTGGCGTGGTTCATCATGAGTAAGCATTTTCATTGAAGGCCCAGTCTATAAAATTAAGTTTTAGTTTAGTTTAAAAATCAAAACTCCCAGATTGTCACATATAATAGCCTCTCCTTTCTAAGCTCCCAATGACTGCTGCTTTATCAGGAATTCCATCTACTCGTTTAACAATATTTAATTCAGCTGTACCATTCCATATCTAATTAACTCAAAAAGGTGTATATGGCACCTGAAAAATGAAAATTGTCAAGCTACTAAAATATTTTAGTACTGATAATGGGCTATAAACAACCCTCTCTCTAATGCTTTCCTCTACAGCCTCTCATGCATTCCCCTCCCCTCCCTGATGCTCTCCTTTACAATCCCCCCTCCCTCATTTTCTCCAGCCCCCTCCCCTATGCTCTCCCAAGAAGCCACAGTGCAACACTGGAGAAAGAAAAAAGTGAGGCATGTTCCCATGTACTGTGCAAAATATAAAGATAGAAGTAAATTTTAAAAACTGACATATTACTATCATACTGTAAGTTAACAAATACAAATAAAACAAAATTTGGGTAATATGATACCATTTTATTGGACTAAATACATTTTTCAATCATTATTAGATTTTAGAGGTCAAAATTCTTTTCCTCAGGTCCAGGTCCTGACATGAGGAAGGAGAGTTTGTCTCCAAATATTAATCAAAAATGTATTAAAATTAGTCCAATAAAAAACCACCACCTTATTTCCATTTTCAATATTTATGAATGCTTATTAACAGAGCTACCACACTACTCTATCTTAAACTAAAAATAAAATTCATTTTTTTCTACCTTGTCTGGTCATGTACTTTTTCTAAATATGATGGTCTCAGTCTCTTGTTTCTGCTTTCTTTGTTTTCCTCTTCACTCTCTTGCCAAGATTTCCTGCCAGTTTGTCATTTTTCTCTTCTTTCTTCTCCTTTTCCACTCAGCTTTCTTCAAATTATTTTTCCAGATTCATTCTCTTCTATTATACAGTCTACAGTTTACCATTTTTTTTAAAATTGTGTCTACTTACAGCTTGCCATATCTTTCCCTCACTCTGGCTCTCCTATTTCAAGTCCTCTTTTTTCCCAGTCTCTCACTAACTCTATCCTCTTTCTTCTCCCCCATCCAGCATTTGACACTTTGTCCCACTTACATCCAGCATCTGCCTCCTCTCTCTTCCCCTTCTATCCAGTGTCTGCTCCCTCTCCTCCACCCTTCCACCCAGCATCCACCCAGCGTCTATCTGATCTATCCTCTTCCATTCAGTGTCTGCCTCCTCCCTCCCCCTCTAAATCCAGCTTTGCCTCTTTCTTCCTTCCAGTATCTGTTCCCTTTCTATCCCTCCACTTCCAACATCTGTCTCCCCTCTCTCCCCCTACATCCAGCATCTGTTCCCTCTCACTCCAATCCAACATCTGTCCTCCTCTCTCCCCCTATATCATGTCTGCCCCCTTTTCTTCCCCTCCCACTTTCAGCATCTGTTCTCTTTCTTCCCCCTCCCATGTCCAGTATCTGTCCCCTCCTCCCCCATCCAGCCTCTGTCTTCCCTCTCTACTCTTACATCCAGCATCTGTCCCCTTTCTTCTCCTCCCACATTCAGTATTTACACTTTTTCTTCCCCTCATCCAGCATCTGTCTTCTTTCTTTCTCCCCATCCAGCATCTATCCTCTCTCTCCCCCTAATACAGTGTCTGCTCCCTTTCTTCCCCCTCCCACATCCAGCGTCTAAACCCCTCCACCATCCAGTGCCCCTACTAGCACTGTTGCTGTTCTCCAGACTAACAGTGGTGGCAAAACAAAGAAAAAGTGACTGTGAGGCTGCACTCTTCCTCCTGCGGCTGCCGGCTCTGCTCCAGAACAAGAAGTGACATCAGAGTTTGGCAGGATAGGCAGCCACGAGGAAGATGAGTGCAGCTACACAGTTTCTTTTTCTTCATTCTACAGTGGCAGCATTGCGATGTCAGTGTTTGTGGGGAAATCCTTCAGAGTTTTGGGGGTGCCACGGCAACCGTGGCTCCACCCGTTTTGAAGCCTATGAATGAATGGAGAGAGTGTGGTGCAGGGGTTAAAGTTACAGCCTCAGCACCCTGGGGTAGTGGGTTCAAACCCACGCTGCTCCTTGTGACTCTGGGCAAGTCACTTAATCCCCCTATTGCTCCAGGTACATTTGAAAGATTGTGAGCCCACCAGGACAGACAGGTGAACATGCTTGAGTACCTGAATCAACTTATGTAAACCGTTCTGAGCTCTCCTGGGAGAATGGTATAGAAAATTGAATAAATAAATAAAATAAGGCTTTTATACTAAAGTAAGTTAAAGTTTTGCTTTTACTGCATGGTAAGAACAAAGCCTATATACTAACTGTTGGGGACATTCCTGGCATCTTCCCATTTAGTTGCCACAAAGAAAAACTTTTTTTGTGTGTGATAAATGCATGGGAAGTGACCATATGCTAGTTGAAGTAGGCGGATCATACCAATTCCCAGTTCAATGACAGGTGATGATGCAGTTAGTGCCTGAATTAGTGTTCTCTGTTACGCCAGTGTGGTAATGGTAACCAAGAGTCCAATTCAATAAATAGTATAAATACTCAACACCCTAAATACAGGCCGACTATAGTATAAAAGGAAATTTGGCTCGCTCACATTTAGAGACGAAGACTCTGTATCTCAAGTGCCCAAAGTCTGCAAGCAGGGCATATCATAGTTGCTACACTTATAACTGGGCTATCATTGCTATTTGTCTTATTTTCTCTGTGAGCTATTTTCACCGTGAACTATTATTTAAAATATAAATTCAATCACACATTGATGAATACTGTTTGCTGTATTTGTACTTAACCCGATCCAGCCAGGCATGTGAGCTCCTCCCTCTGCAGTCCATTGGAGAGATCAATCTACCTGCTTTTAAATATCAGCAACAGTGGGAAATCAACTGCTTTTACACCTCAGCAGCAGCGGAACTATCCGCAACTACCAAGAGCACACAGACCCGATCCAACCAAGAGTGTGAGCTCCACCTCCCCCTGCAGTCCACTAGGAAGATCAACTGTTTTTTACACCTAAGCAGCAACAGGACCAGCCACCACTACCGAGAGCCCTTTGCCCTGATCCAGCCAAACAAGTAAGCTCTTCCCCCAGCATTCCGTTGGAAAAATCAATATGCTTGCTTTTAAATATTATCAGAAGTAGGAGATCAACTGCTTTTACACCTAAGCAGCAACGAGACCAGCCACAACCACCGAGAGCACACAGACCCGATCCTACCAAGAGTGTGAACTCTTCCCCCCATGCAATCCGCTAAGAAGATCGACTGTCGGCTCCGGGCGGCTTTCCCGCAGAGGAGAGAATCCTGCATTTACCGTGGGCCTCATCTGGGGCAGCCTCCTTGGAGCGGCTGGGGCACGGGCAGTGTGTCTGGGAGGGAATGCATGGATGGGAGAACATCGCAGGGGAGGAGACATAGGCATCCTGGGACTGTCTGCCAAGTCTCTTCCCTGAAGAAGCCCTTTCTGGAAACGTCAATCGCTCCTCCTAAACTTACTTGCTCCACTTCATCACTGACGCTGAAACCGTGGATTGAAGACAAAGTTTTATTTTATTTTTCTTTCCAGCTTATGATTTATCTTTAATCTTATCTATTGTTTTGCCTTTTGTCTTTGTTTTGTTCTATTTCTATCATTTAAATTTCTCCAGAATTCTACTGTTCAACGGCTCCCCCTTCTGCTTCTATTCCTTTCTCTCCTCTCTTCTACCTTCCAAAGTATTTAGATCAATGCTGTCTTGTTAAAATGTTTATTTTATTTTTATTTTTCCTCTAACTCTACTTTTCACTTCTCTATTACCCTCCAGGTACTTTAGTTAGATTGTGAGCCTTCGGGACAGTAAGGGAATTTTTCAAGTACCTTTCTTATTTCTAATCTTAATGTATATTTTCTGTAAACCGCTTAGAACCTAACGGATGTAGCGGTATATAAGAAATAAATTACATTACATTACATTACATTAAATGTTACTCCCGGCTTTCATCCTGACGGAAGATCTCCGTTTCGCTCTATTCAAATTATCAAGAGCTTCCTCAGGACAGCATTCAGTTAAGTATTCTAAAAACAAAACATAGTTATATATAATTTTATTATAACATACTTTTTTCTTTATTTAATATAAACTGAAAGCCTTTTATCCTAACCGTCCTAGAAAAACTCAAGGGCTACACCCCTCTAGCTTGTGCTAATAGCATAACTTAAGTAAAATATAAAATGTTATATTATATTATAGGAAATTATCCTGTAAAGTTTCCAATTAATCCTATGAACTTACTAGTTTTCAATCCGCAGTTCTCATCGTGATATTTATGTTCTGGGAATCCTTGATAATGCGGGCATGTAAGCTGATTATATGGTCGTATTTTGGCGGCGTCCTACGTCATTTCCAGAAGAAACTTACTACCGCTAAAAAATATGCGGAAGTGTAACCCTAGGCAACGACCAAACTATTAAATGGAATGCTTAAATCCCATTTGTAATAAGTATCCTAATTCAACTCTAAACCTTGGTTATGATTAAAATGGTAACCAAGGCCATGTGCTAGCAGTACCTGAACACTAATTTGCGCACCACTTAATGCACTTTAGAAAAAAATACCCAACTTTAATGAAGAAAGAAAATTCAAAAAAGATCACGTGGTAAAACAGAGATTCTCAGTGATAGCCAAATACAGGACAGGTTTTCACGATAGATAGGATTCATTAGATTTGTATACATTTGTTCTAAAACATAAAAATGATTAATTTGCATAGTTCAGTGTACCCTGAAAATCAGATCTATATATCAGCTTTGCGATCCAGAGTTGAGACTGGCTGTTCAAGATGTACACTTTGGTGGGGAGGAGGGGGTGGAGGTGGTGAAATTCTATGACTTAGCACCAGTGGCTTATCCAGAAGTTCGTTTTGGAAAGGCTCAGAGGTGGACTGAGGGGCTATGTATTTGCTGAACCCCCCCGTCCCCTCTTTAATTAAAACAAATCTTTGCTAGTGGGGATACCTAAGTCCCATAACCCACCAGATCCTGCTCTCATACACACCCTTTCAAGATGCATGATATAGAAATTGCACCATTTATAAAATTGACTCATAATTCATGCAGGCAACTTCACATTATAAGTGCCAATTAATTGGTAAACAATATTCAGGGAAAAAGGTATAAAAAATACCTCAATTATGAAAATTAAAAAAAAAAAAAAGGGAGTGAAAAAAAAAGTCTTGTGTAATCAAAGAAACACTGCCCTGGATATGCAATAATAATGATTTGACAATGTTATACATATGTAAAGATCAACTCAGAGATATGGAGGGGCTTTTACAGAAGGCAAAAACCCCCCTTAGACCACCTCACCACCCAATCATTGCTGTATCTTTCATACTTTGAAGCATAAATAGTGCCAATTTGTGCCAAATTAATATCAAATCAGCAATTTTGATTTTTTTTTATTTGTTTATACTGATTTGATATTAATTTGGCACAAATTGGCACTATTTATGCTTCAAAGTATGGAAGATATAGCAATGATTGGGTGGTGAGGTGGTCTAAGGGGGGTTTTTGCCTTCTGTAAAAGCCCCTCCATATCTCTGAGTTGATCTTTACATATGTAAAGGTGAGGTGAGGTGGTCTAAAGGGGGGGTTTGCCCTCTGTAAAAGCCCCTCCATATCTCTGAGCTGATCTTGTCAAATCATTATTATTGCATATCCAGGGCAGTGTTTCTTTGATCTGACAATTAATCGGTAAAGGCAATTATTGGTACTTATTGCCCTAATATGGACCAATTAAATACTTACATTGTACAAGTATTCTGAAACTATGCATGTCATTCTACATATAAATGTGCATGCCATTTAAAGAATGAGGGGCATATTGTCCTTGCTCAATGGTTTCCTGTTGATCTTTTGGGCCTTCAACTCAGTTGAAGCCAGGACTGGAATCTGGCACCATAAAACTTCACAACTACCCAGGGATTTTTTTTCCCCCTAATTTCATATTTCCTACCACTACCAGCTGAGACTGGTCCAAAATACCGCCATCCGCCTTATCTTTGGCCTGAAGAAATGGGATCACATATCCCCTTTCTACCACAAGCTGCACTGGCTGCCATTCGAATCCAGAGTCCTATTTAAGTTCTCTTGCATCTGCTACAAAACCGTTTCTGGTATGTCACCAGCCTATCTTTACCCCCACTTCAACCTGAACTATAATAAGAAGAGCCCCCGCAGAACAACTCTATTCGCTTTTCCCTCACTGAAATCGTGTCACCTTAAAAGATTCCTCGAACGAACCTTCTCTTTCCAAGCGGCCAAACTAAACTCATGGCTCGCCCAAATCATACTTGACAGCTATTCATACCTCCCCTTCAGAAAAAAGCTCAAAACTCTACTTTTTAACGGACCAAATCCCTAACGCTCCCCTCTTCCGCCGTAACGCTACCCCCTCTCCTCCTTAGAAAACTGATGAAACCCCTCCTTTGCAACAGACCTATCCCTTAGCCCCCCCTTCCCCCATCTAAACCCTCCTCTCCCCTCTCCCCCCCTTACTTTCCCACCCCCCCTCCAAGTTGGTTGCCCCCCCCCTGTTTCCATCTAATATGCTCTTATCTAATTTCCTCTCTTAAACTCTATTGTATCCTACTGCAGCACTCTGTATGTATCCCGTATTGTATCCTACTGCAGCACACTGTATGTATCCCGTATTTAGCCCTTCCCCCTCCTAAATCGTTTATGTAAACGAGTTCGTCCCCACGATTGCCTTGTTATGTTCTTCTTTTTTCGAATCGCACTGTATGTAATTCATCTACCTGTTGTGAACCGCCTTGAACTCCCTGGGTATGGCGGTATACAAAATAAAATATTATTATTATTATTATTATTATTATTATTATTACCCCATTTATTTCATCTGGTCATTATAGTGATGAACCCAATTGAAGAATCATGCTTCAGGACTTCTTCAAGAACTCCATGTCTAGAGTTCTTGAAGAAGTCCTGAAGCATGATTCTTCAATTGGGTTCATCACTATAATGACCAGATGAAATAAATGGGGTAGTGGTAGGAAATATGAAATTAGGGGGAAAAAATCCCTGTCTTGAATCAGCCATTAGACATCACTCAATAGCAATAATCATAACTTCCCTCCTTCAGGAGAGGGGGCGTTTTCAGATTCATAACCAACCTCTTCCGACCAGCAGATCTAAAGTGTGACTGAACCAGTGTCTTTCTATATGGCAATACCTTAAGCATTGGGCCAGCTCTAATGTGATGTTTTAAAGAAATTCAGCAGCAGGGAATGAATATTTGTTATAACTAAAAAATAGTCTGAAGTTCTTTTCCTTCCCCTAGAAAAAGAAAATGATTATTTTTACAATACCTCTTCCAAATGTGCTGGCTAAGTGAAAATTTTATTGGGATCTCAAATTGTAAAAACTCTAAAACATCTGGAGAATTAGTCCCATTATCTCTTCTTATGTTTATGAAGTAATAAGACACGTCTGATGAGTAGTTGATAAACATGAATTTTACAGCACTTACGTTCTAATGAAGTGTTACCCTTCGTAAAGCAGTCAGAGCAAGCGATTGCTTTCCAAGCATTGTCTGCTTTTTCTCTGCGGCTCCTCAACAAAGCATATTATAGTGCGTGTTTCTTTAAATTTTAGCAGCCACATTACTTCTGCCTGTGAAGTTCTTTAAAATATATTTTCCTTAATTTCACCAGGGATGCCGAGACTGAGCATTTCCCTCTTGCAGGAGGGAATGATTTAGATTTTCTTCCATCCCTGTCAGAACTTGAACAGACGAACAAAACAGATTCTTCAGAGACAATTTTACACAGAGTTACATCCATCCAATTCAATTATAAATTAAATTGACTAACGAACCATAGCTCATTATGGGAATCAATTACTCAGAACTGTCTTTGGACCAAAAATGTGGAAAATAAAAAATAATGGTCATACTTCAGTATACCAGATTGTCTGTGTTTGAAAGCTCTGTTTTCCTCTAGCTTGGCATAGTCCAGCGCCAAAAGAAATGATAATCATCTGTTTTACAGCTTGTGGAGATGTTTTTATGTTTTGAAGACTAGTTAATTCTTGAGTTTGGTCCCTTTGGGACTAACACCTCAGGCTTTTCAGAGATGACAGGCAACCTTTGAGGAATGCCACCACATGGGGATCTTACAGATCAACTTATGCAAATGTGTTATAATAAAAAGTCACATTTTAGTCTCTAGTATAACCTAAAGAATAGTTGTTATAAATGTGAAAAGATGTTGTAGTCGCTATCCCCCAGATTCTACATATAGTGCCTAGATTTGCATGTCCAAATTTGTGTGCATGCCTGAGATGCTTTTGCAAATTAATTAAGTAACGAACCCTTAACTGCCAATAATTTGGTAGTGCTAAAAACCAATTATCGATGACCATGGCCACTCATTAAAATTTGCACGCGCATCTGGCTGTGTGATATTCTACAAGGCATGAGTGTGTCAGGGTCATTCTGAAAAGCTAAGCACACAGTCAAAGAATACCGCCTCAGCAGGACTCATTTGGGTGCCAGCATTTACACCAAGTTTCAGCAGGTACAGGAATCGGCGCTATGCACTATTCTATAAAGGGCATATGCCCTTTATAGTATAGCGCAGGGTTTTCCAACGTCAGTCCTCAAAGGCCGCAATCCAGTCTGTTTTTCACGATTTCCCCAATGAATTTGCATGAGATCTCATTGCTCCCATTGTATGCATATAGGTCTCATGCATATCCATTGGGGAAATCCTGAAAATCTGACCCAGTAAGGGCCGAGATTGGATGCCCCTAGTATAGAACTTAGCACCAATTTTTGGGGTTCCCATATTTGAGTGTCATTTAAAGAAATCTTCTCTTTATCAATATCCTTTTTAGAGATATAGTAACATGCCCTGCCCCACCTAAAGGTCAGTTTGTATAACTGGGTACCCACATTTATGCACCATTTTGTATGTAAATGTATAGAATACTAGCACTTATATACACAGGTGTATACTGACCTGTGAAAGTGTTAGGGCTCCTAAGCCCTTTTATAAGGCACACATAAGTGGCATAGCATGTAAATGGGAGAGAGTGTACACATGGATGGGGCTCCCACTTAGTGACACAGGAACAAATGTGCCTTAAAAAATTTAGTGCACATTACCCTATGAATTAACATACATGGAGGCAGAGTTTAGAAATAACATCCAACTTGGAATAAAGATATCCAACTCAGCACTAGAGAGTTGCGCGGGGACAGAAGTCCCACCCGTCCCCGCCAAAGTCCCACCCATCCCCGCCAAAGTCCCACCCATCCCCACCCGTCCCCGTGAGGAATCCCACCCGCCCCCACCCTTCCCCGTGAGGAATCCCTCCGTCCCCACCCGTCCCCGCGAGGAATCCCCTCCGTCCCCGCCCGTCCCTATAAACTTCAAAAATAGTTATTTCATTTAATTATGCTACTGAATTAAAGGCTCTGGTAGAAACCCATTTACAAATAAGCAAAAAGACTTTATTAATTTGAAAATATTAATTGGGAAAAATACATACTTTGTAAACGGGTTTCTACCAGAGCCTCTAATGTTTATAAATTTTTATCAACACAACTAATATACTACTTTATCCTGAAGCAAAAAAAAAAAAAAAAGAAATAGAATTCTTTTCCTACCTTTGTTGCCTGGTTTCTGCTTTCCTCATGTTCTCATTCAATTCCTTCCATCCACTGTCTCTCTTCCTTCTGCATCTTCCATTTGCTCTGTTACTGTGCCTCTCCCTTTCTTCCCCCTTCCAAATTGGTCTGGCACCCATCTTCTTCTCTCCGCTCCCCCCATAGTCTGGAATCTGTCTTCTTCCCTGCCAGCGTCTTCTCCCTACTCTCTCTTCCTCATTTCCTTTTAGTGTCCTTCTCCCCCCCATCTTCCCCATGTCCTTTCAGCGTCCTTCTCCCTCTCTGTCTTCCCCATGGCCTTTCAGCGTCCTTCTCCACCCCTTTGTCTTCCCCATGTGCTTTCAGCATCCTTCTCCCCCCTCTGTCTTCCACAAGTGCTTTCAGAGTCCTTCCCCCCGCCCTTCCCATGGCCTTTCAGCGTCCTTCTCCACCCCTTTGTATTCCCCCATGTGCTTTCAGCGTCCTTCTCCCTCCTCTGTCTTCAAGTGCTTTCAGAGTCCTTCCCCCCCCTCCTGTCTTCACCATGGCCTTTCAGCGTCCTTCTCCCCCATCCTTCTCTACCGCCCCGGGTGCAGCACAGCCGGCCAGGTCCCCTTACTTTTGTGGCACTTCCCCGACCAACCAACAACAGCCCCGGTCCGACAAACCTCCCTGCCCTTAACCACGAATCTAAATTACCTTCTTACAGCTGCTGTAAGAAGGTAATTTAGATTCACGGCTACAGGGCAGGGAGGATTGTCGGACCCGGGCTGTTATCGGTCGGTCAGGGAAGTGCCACAAAAGTAAGGGGACCTGGCCGGCTGTGCTGCAACCGGGGCGGGGTGGGGTGGACCGCCCCCCTCCCTTGGTAGCCACTCGAACCGCGAGGCTACTCTCCTTCTCCTTACCTGCCCTGCCTGCAGCACAGAGCCGAACGGAAGTCTTCCCGACGTCAGCGCTGACGTTGGAGGGAGGGAGGGCTTTGTTTAAGCCCTCCCTCCCCTCCGACGTCAGCGCTGACGTCAGGAAGACTTCCGTTCGGCTCTGTGCTGCAAGCAGAGAAGGTAGGGAGAAGAAGAGCCGCGCGACTGAGTACATCCAGCCCCGCAGGAGCCCCGCGACCCTCGGAGGCGTCCCCATGGGATCCCTGAAACCCTAGGGGGCGTCCCCACGGGATCCCCGCGACCCTAGGGGCATCCCCACGGGATCCCCGTGACCCAAAGGGGGAACCCGCGGGTCCCGCGGGATTCCCGTCGTCCCCGTTCCCATGCAGCTCTCTACTCAGCACGTCACTTACAGACGTCTATGCCTCATGTATTCTAGAACAGGATTTGCCAACACACAGACTATTTACAAACTGAGGAGCATTTATGCTAAGGTTTACTAACGAATTTAGTGTGCACTAAATGCCGTGCAGCCTATTGAATACCTGTAGGCTGCATGGCATATAATGCACACTAATTCATTACCATGTGCTAAATCTGTTAGTACACTTTAGTAAGTTGACTCCTGAAATGTCCAAACTATGAATGGGATAAAACAAGGGACCTAGATCTTTGTTACAGCTCAGTACCCCTCAGTTTGTACAATGGAGGGTCATATGGAAGTGCAAGGACGTCTCAGTCACCATCAAACAAAGACTGGCCCCTGCCACTGTGTTCCCAATCGTGACATATGACTGCGAGACATGGACACTCACGAAAGCAGATAGAAGAAAAATCGATGCCATCGAGCTGTGGTGCTGGAGAAGGCTTCTACGAATACGAATCCTATGGACAAGTAGGATCACCAACAAAGATGTTCTTGATCATATAAACCCAGAGTTGTCCCTGGAAGGCAAAATTACCAGACAGAAACTGACTTATTTTGGACACGTGATAAGGGTGAATTCACTAGAAAGAGAGGTGCTACTCAGAATGGAAACCAGGGAAGCATGGCGAGGACTGGTCTACAGAGTATCCAAGGGTCAGACATGACTGAATGGATAATAATAGTAGGAACGTTGCAGCATAAAATGGTCATACAGAAAGGGCAGGATTAACCAATAGGCCAAGTAGGCACGTACCTAGGGCCCGAAATGGTCAGGGGGGCCCGATGAAGGAGAGCATCAACATTGTTTTTTTTCAAACGGCAATGGGCCCATCCAGCATTGATAGGCAATGCTGCCCCCCCCCCCCCCGCTCGGCAACATGGGCCCCCCGATCGGCAACACGCCCCCCCCCCCCCCCATTTACAGAAAGTAAGACAAGCAAGCAACGCAGGTAAGAAAGGCAACGGGAACTGTAATTTTGCAAGCGGTGCTGCTTCCCAAAGCTGCCCTTTGATATAGCTTCCTATTTCTGCCTGGGCACATGGAGAGGTGGGGCGGGGCAGGGGGCCCAGTGTACTTGTGTGCCTAGGGGTCCTCGCCGAATTAATCCTGTCCTGCATACAGATGTCCAAGCTGGCATAAGTGCTAGAGCCTAAATTATAGGCACATATGAGTATTTCACCTGCTAGGCCATTATTCTATAAAGGAAAGCCACCTTCTTTCTTTTATAGAATAGGGGAACATAGGCAATCTCTGGTTGCCAATATACAGGCACACGTTATAGAAATGCACCAGTATGGTTTAGTAAATAGGCCCCTATTTATTTATTTATTCAGTTTTTTTTATCATGTTCTTCCAGGAGAGGTCAGAACGGTTTACACGAATTTGTTCAGATACTCAAGCATTTTTCCCTGTCTATCCCAGTGGGCTTACAATCTATCTATTATACCTGTGTCAATAGGGGGATTAAGTGATTTGCCCAGGGTCACAAGGAGCAGTGTGGGTCTCATCCCACAACCTCGGGGTGCTGAGGCTGTAGCTATAACCCCTATGTCACACTGTCAGATATAGTGTGGTAGGATATATCATGGCAAGCATTGTCAGATAGAGATGGCAGACATAGTTAACAAAGTATGGTCAAACATAACATCACAAACATGGTCTGGTGAGACATAGCATGGTGAGCATTGTAATATAGAACATAGCATGGCAAACATGGTATTACGAAGCATGACCAACATGGCATGACACAACTTGGCAGAAATGGTATGGCAAGCATGCATGATGAAGCATAGCATGGAAGACATGGAATAGCAAACATTGTATGGCAAACATTGGTATGAGAGATTGTAGTATGGCACACAAGTCAGGAAAACATCCAAGCTTATTAAAATTTGATATACTGCTTACTGTATTTTTTTGTTTTATAAGAGAACTGACCTCTATAAGAGAACTGACCTCCGCCAATCACGGAGCGGCATGGGACCAGGCAGGAAGCACAAAGGTCACGCTCCTGCGTTGTTCGCCGCTCTGCAATGAAAGGCAGCTGTCGAGCAGGAGACCACGATGGACCACCGCCAGTTTATAAAAGAACCAGGGGCAAGGTGGAAAAAGTGCATCTTATGGAGCAAAAAAATATGGTATATATTGACTAAGGCACCTGAGCTAATCAGGACCTTAGGGCCCTCCCAGTGCATCCCAAGATGCACCGGGAGGAGGAAGGGCTGCCATTTTGAAGTGGCATCACTTCAAGGCAGGAGGGAGTGGGCATCCCTCCTGCCTGATTTTCAACAAAAGTTTGGAGGGGGCAAAGGGAGGAGGGAGTGCTCCGGGAGATCGGAAGGGGAGGCTTGGTGTCGGGGAGTATCAGGCAGTGACGTAGTAAGAAGGGGGAGGTCCGCCCTGGGTGCCATAATGGTAGAGGCACTAACACCCCTCTTCCTCTCCACCCCCCACTTCTTCCCATTCCTCCCCTCCACATGTGCGCCCCCCTTCCCCATACCTCTAGTTCAATGTTTCTCAACAGGTGGTACGCGTACCCTTAGGGGTATGCGGTTTGATCACTGTGGAGGATATTCTCTGCCCATCAGTAGAAGCCATGGTTGCCAGGAATCCCTGCCTGCCCCCCCCCTACTGAAACTGCTGCTGGGGTCCTCCCTCCCTGCTGGAGAGGGGTGATAGAAGGAGGGGCTGGTGAGCAGTGGTGGGCATGGGGCTGGTGGACAGTGGTCAAAAATGCTGCACATGATAGAGGGAATGAGAGAGTGAGGCATTGCCAAATACTAATTAATTAATGCGGTGTTAGTGCATGGGTCCTTACTACCTATAAAATAGGTGTTAATAAGGGTTCATGCAGTAACTTTTTAAATATGGCCTCATGCCAATGATAAAATTAACGTGTGGCCATTTATTGGGAAGATGGAAAAGTTAGTCATTTTCCGGCCACGACACACGTGACCTCAGCACATGGAAAAGGCAGGCATAAATGGCATGCTGTGGCTTTAGTAAAAAGGACCCAATAGAATGTGTACTACAGCCTTGAGCTGAAGTAAAGATCTATTCTAGAGCTAAAGGAAAAGTACAAAAACAGGCAAAATTCAGTGTTTTTACATAGGGAGCAATTCCCAATTCAGCAAGTGACAATAGAGGGGATGGGAGAGATGCCTGTATCTCTCAAGATAGATGGATAGTGAGAGAGAGGTGGATGAGAGAGGGGTGGAGGAGAGAGGAAGAAAAGTTGCACTCATGGAGGGATAGAGAGAGAGATATTGGTTGGGGAAGGGAACGAGGTCTGGAGGAGAGGAAGCATGCAGGAGGCAGAAAGTGTTGAACTCATGGAGAGAGAGTGTGAAAGATGGATAGGGAAGAAATGTCACACTCAGGGGAAGGGGGAGAGAGCAGAGAGTAAAAATTTGAATGCATGGAGGGAGAGAGAGATATGTTGTTTGGGGGAGGGAATGAGGACTGGGAGGAAGTGTGTAGGAGGCAGAAAAAAAGAGATGTTGGACTGGTGGATAGAAGGGAGAAATATTGGAAGTGGCAGTAAAGGGAGTGGGAGAGATGCACCCTGGATCTCTCTCTTTCCCCACTCCCTTTGCAGCAGGGAGGGAATGAGAAAGAGAGGGAGACATGTTGCCAATGGGGTCGGAGGCGAGAGGAAGAAAAGTTGGACTCATGGATGGACAGAGATAGATGTTGGTTGGGGAATGGAATGAGGTCTGCAGGAGAGGAAGCATGCAGGAGGCAGAAAGAAAGAAATATTGGATGCACAGTCAGAAGGAACTGCAACCAGAGACTCTTGAAATCACCAGATAGCAAAAGTAGGAAAAATTATTTTATTTTCAATTTAATGATCAAAATGTGTCAGTTTTGAGAATTTATATCTGCTGTCTATATTTTGCACTATATTTGTCTTTTTTTTTTGTAATTTATAAATTTTTCAAATTACATATCAAGTATCCACTTGTACAGAAAGTGAGTTAGTGAGGACATAACTTTCTTAACAGTATAAATCACATTACACATTAATATAATTTTATAACAAAAGGAAAACTTTTTTTCAACTAACTCAACTCAAGTCCACAACCTGTGATTCCAAGATTACATACAGGCGAGCAAAAAGAAAATAAATCTGTATAGCAAGATAGGCTTCAGATAGAGCTGAGGTAGGAGCGCCTTATATAAGCTATTGAGCAGTTGATTTCCATTCATCCAGTCAGGACAAAGCCAAAAAAGAAGTTAACAGTTGAGGTTTAAAGAAAACATATTTAACTGAACGGTGGCAACACACAGACGAAAGGCATGAGTTTATCTCATTAGAACAGAGACCTTTTCATTTATGTTTATATCTAATCCACAAGCCTGCTTTTAGGACCTACGGGGACCCCTGAAGAAGACAATAGTGTCGAAACATAGACCGTGTTGGGTCCATATGTTTCCAGTGGTTCAGGCCCTAGACATTTTTATGTGGATTATTTTATTGTTTTAATAAAGCCTTCATCTTGTACATCTACTCTCCGTAAGTTTTTTGTTCTTGTTTTGACTGGCTTTCATTTGCAGAGGAATCAGGGTCAACTGTCTTGTCTGTCCCATATTGTACACACCACACCATGTCTGGTCTGAAAATAAAGTTGCTTCCTGTGTTCATGGGTGCCACCTAGTTGCTTCCACTTGTATTGCTTCCATTTTCCTATGACCAGTCTCCTGTTCTTGTGCCTCAGCTCCTGCTCCAAAGGGTGCTTCCCCTTTGAGCATACCCCTTCAGCAAGTGATAGCAGCCATACACCTATGGAGCTCTCCATCAGTAATTCCAACTAAGTGAGTAACTGGCAGTCTTCCACAGAACAGCAGGCAAGGTATCTGCCCCCATTAAATGCCTATTTAAAGGAATAAACATGAACATATTTCTTAAATCTGTTAAAGGCTCTGCCAAACATTTCTTTCTTGCAGTTCACTAACCTTTCAAATAATATTTCTTATATGTATTAAAGTCTGATTTATTAATCCTTTCCCCCAATGATGCAGAATGGAGAAAAAAAAAGCCTTAACAAATGAACACCTAAATGCTGAATAATGATGAATTGTAAAATTACTTAAATGTTTAAGAGATACTTTCAACTAAATGTTAAATAATTTGATTAGGCAGCAAATACTTTTTACTGTGGTAATTCTTAAGCTATTCTACTGTATATCGTACTGATATGCAGAGAATTCCACTCTGAGCATTTCTGATGAGCCTTGAATTACATTGCTGTGCTTCTTGGCAAACTGTTCTGCTGTTTTTAATTATATCCAATTAGAGAAGCCAGTCTTCTTTGGTTCAGAGGTATATTAAAAGATATCACATTCAAAGGGTGGACATCCACTCAATTAATTAGTGTTGTCCAGTTAAAGACCTACCATTAACTATTGCCATGACAACCCTTTGGTCGGCCTCTGCCCACCTGTTGCAAAATAGAAACAGCATTAGGCAGTTGGTTCCCGCACTAGGCCTCCCTCTCGCCTGTGGGGAATTTGTACTAATTAGAATTAGTTGTCCTTCTGTAGTCCAGCTTCTGACACAAATTGCATTCTGTAGCTTTTTGTTCCACTTGAGTTCACAGACAAAATAGCCTGTGCCATGTTTGAAATGAAGCAAGGCGATATGAAAAGATTTTATGTAATTGGTTAATATACATTAACATTTTAAGTAATATCTTCAGTGCTAGTTTCCTGCAAATAAAATTGTTTGCTTTAATCTTATTTTGCTTGGTAATTATTCATGATCATTCAAAGAACAATTTTAAAGCAACATGTTTGGATGTCATTTAATCACTGCCAGGCGCAAGTACATGTGGAACAAAAGAAGTGACCTTTAAAAATGATCGTCTGAAATGGACCCTGCGGTGAACTGCAGAGGCATGAGCCGCAGTGAACCAGGAAAAGAAACTTGTTCACACTTATCAAAGGAAATAGTGTACTGAGTGTTGTGGCTGATATGAAGATGACTGTAATGGAGAAAGACGATAATCCATGAGTAAAAATGCGCCAAAGTTGATTAGAAAAAGTGCACGATGGACAAAGACACCTTCATGCCTCTCAAGTGTCCCAAATGTTTAAGTTCTGATAGCATTGTTTGACAGTTTAGTCCAGTCCCATGATCCCTTGCTGCCTCTATCTTCTATCCTGATTTCTCTATCCTAGAGGTAAGCAATTCCGGCCCTTGA
The DNA here is from genome assembly GCF_902459505.1 of Geotrypetes seraphini. NCBI lineage: Eukaryota > Metazoa > Chordata > Amphibia > Gymnophiona > Dermophiidae > Geotrypetes > Geotrypetes seraphini. The sequence goes on from NC_047095.1 coordinate 28,148,111, forward strand.
GAGCCGGAGCCAGATCAGGTTTTCAGGATATCCACAATAAATATGCATGAGATAGATTTGCATCTCAAGGAGGCAGTGCATTCAAATCCATTTCATACATATTCATTGTGGATATCCTGAAAACCTGACCTAGCTCCAGCTCTCGAGGACCGGAATTGCCTACCCCTGCTCTATCCTATGTTAAAATGCTGTTTTGTTTTGCTTTTTTTCATTTCCTTTTTTATGTATTATTGTCAACCACCTTGTTGTATTGTTAGGAAAGACAGCATATCAAGTAAAATAAATGATAACTGTAATTCTTCCTGCATTTCCTAAAGTCTGTGGGATACAACAGGCAGGGCTGAGGGTCTGTATTTTGCCACTGATGTTATCCAGAGACTCCACCACTTATAACCGGCTCACTTAACTTGTCATTGCTTGTTTCAAAGAGGTAGGTACATAACTGGATTGTAAAGCACACAGAAATTTATTTAAGACATAAAAGGAGAAAAGAAGCTGAATATACAACTATCAATGGCAAATCAAATCCTTATATTTCCTTTCAGATACTATTCAGCCCCCCATAATTAGCATTTAGGTGATAGGGTTTCTGTACGCTCTTCATAACAGGTATAGCCTTCCTGACCCTTGTCAGAGACATTGAGGTCTCAGTGCTAGCAAGTTCTTTGCTGAAGTGTCATCTCCAGTCTCCAGTAGGTTCGCATTATCCTGTTCTCCCCTTTCGGAAGCCTCCACTGATAAGACTGATGTGTGGCATATATTCTACTTCTCTTCAAAACTAGACTTTCAGGGCTATCAAGTGCCCATTTAGCATCACACTTTGGCCTTCCTCCACTTCTTAACAGACCTGTGAGAGAGTAAAGCCTGCTACCAATATGAATGCTGATTGCTGGCTATGGCCCTCTTGCATTGGCAAAATACTTGATACTGCTAGTAAGTCTGTAGTCCTGTGCTGAACCACTGGCTGGGCTGGACGTCCTTTCGGTACACAATGCGTGCACAACAATGGCACGCTTACAATGGCGTGCCGGACATTTGCATGCCATTGCGCACTGAGACCCAACAATTTTTTTTCCTGTTTTTTGAGGGGGGGGACTCCCCCCCACTACACTTAAAACATTGAGTCGTTATCTAGTGTAAGGGTAAAGGGGTTCCATAATCATCATGTAAATCTTACCCTAACACTAGATAGCGGCTCAATGTTTTAAGTGTAGTGTGTGTGTGGGGGGGGGGGGGAGGATTTCCCCCACCCCCTCTCAAAAAACAGGTTTACTTTGTAACCCTCCAAAATAAAAAAAAAATGGTGGGTCTCAGTTCAGCACGCTAGCGCGTAAATGTGCAGCGCGCAATTGTTGGCACGCCATTGTCCTTTGCGGATTTGATGGATCACCCCTCCCTTCAGATCCTGTGATGATGTATACCGGTAGTTCAGTATAGCCAAGAACCTATAAGATCCAACCCGCTTTGCCCTTCCAGTTTATTCAGCATTTGTCAACTACCTTTTATAGAACAAAACAGTTTACAATTATTAAAACTAGCAGGCAGAGACAATAGGAGACAGGCGGGGTCCTTCTGCAGAACTAGGGGCCAGATTCTCAAAACTCACGGGTAAAATCCGGCAAGTTGATGTAGTGGCCGTAGTGGGAGCAATTTGACTTTTATGGGCGCTTCCCGGCATAATAGCATGCAAATTATATGAACGCCCCTCAAAATTTCAAGATTTAATGGAATGCTATCTTTTTATTTTCTGTGCAGTTTTTGAAATTCTCTTTATCAATTATTTTAGGTTTATTTATATTATTTTATGCTACGTATTATATGGGTTTGATGTGATACTGTACTTATTAATGTGTTTTAGTTATTTATTTTTTTACCTCCCCTCCTTTTACAAAACCGCAAAAGTACTTTTTAGCCCCAGCTGGTACACTGAATGCTCTGCGCTGCTCCCACGCTCTTATGAGTGTCGGGAGCAGCGCAGAGCATTCAGCGTACCAGCCTGCGCTAAAAGACCACTTTTGCGGTTTTATAAAAGAAGGAGGGGGTGCTCAGTGAAGGGGAAGTTGTTTGTGTGTCTTATTTGATGACACACTTGACAATGTTAGTGTTTTTCAAGTTTCATTTTTTTTAACTGTCAATCAACAGAAATAATTATAGTTTCTTCCCACCCAACCCCTCAACCCACCTCCAAATACCACTTTAGATAACAGTGGCACGTGATTTCAATTGAACAAAACTTCCAATAAGCGAAAGCTCTATTACAGAACCTTATAGAAGGAACTGAGCGCCCACTGGCACCTCTCTTCCACCTAGAATTTATTTCATCTCAAAAGCCTTGTTAAATAAGTAGGTCTGAGCCTTTCTACTGAATTGAAAGTAATTTCTCTTGAGGCGTATCTAGTGGAATTGAATTCCATAATTTAGATCCAGTGAAGGCAAAGGCACACTTACACAATGTAAACAAACTCCGGCTAGAATCTCAGCAATGTCTGTTATAGCAACCGAAGAGTACATTCGGGAAGTTAATATGTCCAGAAGATATTTAGGCCCCCTCATGGTGTACTATTCTAGTCAAACATAATAGTTTAAACTGAATCTAATTTTGATTGGGATACAATATGCCTTCTATTTAGACATAGAGCAAATATTAGTAAACAGTAACCCCCCAGATTCTGAATAGGTCATCCAAATTAGGGTACAGATCCCAGATTCACAAGTAAATTACTTAGTCAATTAGGCACTTTCAATTATATTGGAATTAACTGGCACTATCAACTGAAATCTATACATTGAACATAAGAACATAAGAAGTTGACTCCACTGGGTCAGACCAGAGGTCCATCGCGCCCAGCAGTCCGCACCCGGGGCGGCCCATCAGGTCCATGACCTGTCAGTGGTCCCTGAACTCATCCTAAAACAATCAGCACTGGAAAAAAAAAACCCCTAAAAGCTAATCTAAATGCTAATCTATAGTGCCTAAACCTAATCTATAGTGCTTAAAGTCAGGCACCTTTTAGAGAATAGCACTTATGCCTGGGAGCTGCACCTAATGAAAATGTGGGGCAAAACCTCACACCTACGGTTAGGTGCAGATGTGCCTTATTTTATAATTTTGGGCCTACCTTGAAGAATTCCCCTCACATAAATTTTATAACTTCAACTATCATAAACTTCCAGTATTATTTATAACAAAGTCCTCCCCCCGGTCTATTCAGCGGGAACCCGCTCCAATCAGTTTGTTAGGTTCAATTTATGAGTTCGGGTTATAACCGGAACTGACGACAGACGCGTTCAAAGCACGACTATCTATGGAGAGGAGCGGTTTCTTTAAAGCATGATAGTAAGTTTAAAACTTTGTTTGTATGGCTAAGAGATGACTTTATTATTAAGATAATATAACTTTAATAATTTGATAGATATCCGGATTAGCAGATTTAAAATAAGAAGGTAATACTAGGAAATTCTCCTTGGGTAACCCTATTTATTTGTGTGCTTTTTAGATTTAAATCGGGAGCCTCAACCCTGACGAAAGTATTTGAAACATGGACATGTTGGTGAAGGCGCTCCCTTAAAGTTATTCAAGCTAAGTACTTTATTAAAAAGAAATGCTAAAAAATCATATATGAATTAAAAATAATGAATAATTGATCCTATGAAGATTGGGTTCAGTGATTTGTTTCACGTGAGCCACTGGGATAGTTTAACTCTCTGAGGATCTTTACCATCCTTAATTGTTTTAAGGTTTGGTAAAAAAAAAAAAACAGTATTATTTATAATACTGGAAGTTTATGATAGTTGAAGTTATTAAATCGGATTCCAGTTATTGAATAGCCATCTATGCTATCACATAAATTTTAGGCACAGATTGGGTGCCTAGATTTACGCACCTAAGTTTAAGTTAAAACAACTAATGCTAAAAATTGTTTGTTAAGGAGCCAATTATCAGTGCTAATCGGCTTGTCTTTGCTGCTGCAATAGGCAATTGCCTGGTTCTGCCTAATGGTTGGGACAGCCCTGAGCTAGTGCAATAACCTGGTCATCAAATCCAAGCTAAAAGCCCACTTTTTTGTGCTACTTTCAACTCCTAACTCACACTCGCCATAAGATACCTACGTCCATCTATCCTATCATTCTCTCTGCAAGAAACTCCCCAACCCTATATGTCCTGTCTGTCTGTCCAAATTAGATTGTAAGCTCTTCTGAGCAGGGTCCATCTATTGCATGTTAAACGTACAGCAATATATTAATGATAAATAGTAGTAGTTATTCAAGTAAGCTGTGCGTGCAACTCAAAGCACCTTCTATAGAATTCGGGGGTATGTGCCCATATGCCCTATTCTATACCATGCATGCATGGACAGGTCAGTGGCATTCCTAAAAATTAGGTGCATTGTTACAGAATACCTGCATTTCTGCAACTACCTACCATCAGTTGGGCGTGAGCATTTACACCAGCTTTTGGCAGGCAAAAGTGGTTGTGCCCACAATCAGGCGTGAGAAGCGTGTCAAACTAGTATTCTGTGAAGGGCACTCTGCACAGGGCACTTTTATAGAACACTGTCTTAGTACAGAACATAATATCGCCTAACTTTTCTCCCCCCCCCTTTACAAAGCTGCACTAGTGGCTGCCGTGCGGCAAAAGCCCCGAAACCCTTTAAATCCCTATGAGCTTTGGGGCAGTTATCGCAGCGGCCCATGTTATCATACTTTGTAAAAGAGGGGGGTTGGGTGCCATTTACCGATTCTGGCCCTAAAAGGGTACACTTCTCCTTCCGTATTTGCGGTTTCAGCATTCGTGGTTTCAATTATTCATGTGGCTCCTCCCCAAAAATTACATCAGCTTGCATAGAGAAATCACCGATTACAAGCGTTTACAGAGAAAATTGCCAATTCCCAGCACTTTCTTCACCGTGTTTTGCCTCTCCTTCAGGAACAGACCAGGTCTCCCACCATGTTATTCGCGGTTTCACTATATTCACGATGGTTTTTAATAGAAAACAGCGAACAACATATGAAAAAGTTATTCACGGTTTTTCTGTATTTGCAGTTCTGTTAATCCCCTATCACAGCAAATACGGAGGGAAAAGTGTAATGTACTAGAAATGCAGTTTAAATAAATGGAAATGCATAAATTATAGTATTGTATAGTGTGCACATTTTTACAGGCTCCTGGTACTGGCCCAAATTCGCAAGTATTGGTCAGGACTTTAGGCATTCACCATTCCTCTCTAGGCTGGCACTTAGCAGTTCTTGTTTTCTTGTCCTCCTGATTTGTTCACTTGGTTAAAAAATAAAATTCTTCTATTTTATAGACAGCACAGAAATAGGTAATCCAATCCCCATGTCTTAGCAGGGACAGAAGCAAAACAAAGGCTTTCTTTTCTTCAAGGAGATGCGAGTTTTGACTCTGGAGGGGAAAAAAAACAAAACAAAAACCAAGCACTCCAAATAATAATACCAAGTCCCTATAGTTAAGTGAATAATAAGCCACCTCGCCAGCTATCTCCCAGTCTTTTTCTCCAACACTGCATTTTAATGAGTTTCTTTCAGAGTCTTGGCTCACAAAGTAAACAGTACCCAGTGTATGTAGGTGGCTTTTCCTCTTTAAATGTTTAAGGTTGCTTCTCAGCTAGCCTCGATCCTGACACAACATATGGGATTTGAATTCACCCCTCCCCCCTCCACCTGTGCTGCTGAAAAAAATACTGCTTGGTAGTTTCAATAATGACATTATTTTTCTGTTATAGAGAAAAATGCATCTTTATAATGATAACTGTAAGCAATTACTCCTTGCAGTGGTTAAAAACATAAGCATGACATATTGGGACAGACTGAAGGTCCATTTAGCCCAGTATCTTGTTTCCAACAGTGGCTAATCCAGGTCATAAATATTTGGCAAGATATCAAATGAATACAACAGATTTTATGCTGCTTGTCCCAGAAATAAGAAATTATCCAAACCTTTTTCAAACTTTGCTAAGCTAACTGCTTTTAGCACATTCTCTGGCAACGGATTCCGGAGTGTAATTACACGTTAAGAAATATTTTCTACAATTTGTTTTAAGTTTACTAGCTAGTTTCCTCAGTGCATGCACCCCTAGTCCTGTATTTTTGTCTACCATTTTACTCCACTCAGATTTTTTTTAGACCTCCGTCATATCTCCCCTCAGCCATATCTTCTCCAAGCTAAGAGCCTCTTTAGCTTTTCTGCATAGGGAAGTCGTCCCACCCTCTTTATCATTTTTGTCCCCCTTCTCTGTACCTTTTCTAATTCTGCTATATATTTTTTTCAGATGCATTGACCAAAATTGCACATAATATTTGAAGTGCGGTCACACCATGGAGTAATAATATTCTCATTTTTGTTTTTCATTCTTTTTCTAATAATCCCTAATATTTCCTATTCTTAGCCACCTCTGCACTCTGAACAAAGAAGCTATTCACCACCTTGGGTGAATCTATTCATTAAGACTGCCAATAAATCCAACTCCTCATCTCTTTCATCTTGATTCGGTAAGTTCTCCTCTTCTTCAGCTAGGGTTGCCAGACATCCGGATTTCTCCGGACATATCTTTCTTCTGAGGACATGTGTGGGGGTCTGGATGGCTTTTCAAAACCCTGCACTTTGGGTTTTGAAAAGCTTCCAACATCAGGACGGCATCCGCGAACACGCGGATGCAACGCGGTGACATTACGTGCACATATGCAATGTCATCGCAGTGCATCCATGCATGTGCAGATGCTATCCCAACGTACAAACAGGTTAAGGGGGTGGGGTTGGGGCGGGACACGGGCAGAACTGGGGCATGCCTGGGGGTGTGGCCATGGGTCTAGATTTTCTTTCTTGAAAATCTGGTAACTCTGCCTTCAGCAGCGGTTCAGTAAACCTTGAGGGATCTCTAACCTACGGTCTCCAGAACACAGTGTCCTTCTATCTCTTCGTAACACTGTTTTGTTTTGTTTTTCCTATCCTTTGGTCACTTTTGCTCTTAATTCTGACTCTATTTAGCATGGATTTCCAAAGTAGAAATTTTATTTTGAAAATGGTGGTACACTGTGGTAATGTGTGCGAGCAGTAGACAAAGAGTAGGAGTAACCTAAAGACCTTTGTTATTACTAACATAACTTGCACTAAGGCAGTAGCATCAATATTTTTTTTGTAAATAAACAGAAAACCTACACCCCCCAAACACAATGCAATCCTTTCTTCCCACGCATCCCTTCATTCTGTGCCCTAATATCTGAGTCTCAAAATGATGAGAGGGGCAAGGCTCAACAGGGAGTAAAAACCCTATGGCAGGACAGAACAGAGAGGTCCATAATGTAGAGGTTTCCAGGATGGAGGTTCTGAGTCATGAGGATTCCTGTGGAAAGATGAGACTGGACTAGGGAAGCAGGGAGGCTCAGGTACCTGTGTGTGGGGAAAGACTCTTAAGGAAGGAAACATAGAAACATAGAAATAGACGGCAGATAAGGGCCAAGGCCCATCAAGTCTGCCCACTCCAGTGATCCTCACTATCTATCTTTGCGGATAGATCCCACATGTCTATCCCATCTGGCCTTAAAATCCGCCACACTGGTGGCCTCAATAACCCGAAGTGGAAGAGTCTTCCACTTCGGGTTATTGAGGCCACCAGTGTGGCGGATTTTAAGGCCAGATGGGATAGACATGTGGGATCTATCCGCAAAGATAGATAGTGAGGATCACTGGAGTGGGCAGACTTGATGGGCCTTGGCCCTTATCTGCCGTCTATTTCTATGTTTCTATGTTTCCTTCCTTAAGAGTCTTTCCCCACACACAGGTACCTGAGCCTCCCTGCTTCCCTAGTCCAGTCTCATCTTTCCACAGGAATCCTCATGACTCAGAACCTCCATCCTGGAAACCTCTACATTATGGACCTCTCTGTTCTGTCCTGCCATAGGGTTTTTACTCCCTGTTGAGCCTTGCCCCTCTGGCCAGAGAACCTACATTCCTGGGGTTACCATATGTCCAGATTTACCCAGACATATCCTCTTTTTAGAGGACAGTCCAGGTGGTTTTTCAAAAAGCTGGCAGATTTTCCAGGTTTAGGAGATTGGGGCAGCATCTGGAGGGACCTAGGGAGACACATAGGGCCACCTAAGCTCACCCAAGGCCACTTCCAGACAAAGACAAAACCACACCAACACCTAGCCTTTGGAGAGCTTAAGCGTCCCTATGCATCTCCCTCAACCGCGACAGACGCCCTCGGTGTAGGAGGCCTGCCTCTGGGTAGTTTATTTTTTTTTTTTTAAACGTGCATCCAGATTGGCTGGTTAGACAGCAGTAGGACGCCTACAATTGGGACGCCGTTTATAGAATATGCCCCTCTATGTGTAAGATCAGATCTTATCAAAGCCTTTCATATTAGTAATATCACCCCTTTTTCTCTAGTGCTAATCAATCTGTTCAGGAACTGAATGATTTTGATGTCATGTGAACATTTTTTGATACTTTGATGTTATTTAAAAAAAATATTACAGTATATATTGAGCCAAGTTTGTTTTAGTATTTGTATGTTATTGTATTTTTTTAATTATGTATTTTTTTTGTTTTATTTGTCTTTGTGTGTTTTAATTGAAACCACTCAGAGTTTTAATGTGTGACATATATTTATTTTTTTACATTAATTAATCAATAAATTATTTTTGGTCTAAGTGGCCAAATCATTTTCTAACTCGCAATTCTGAATCCTCCCCTCATAGTTAATCATTTGCTGGCCTCTGTTTCCTAGGTGGGTCATCATAATCTTTATACAGCGAGTCATATTTGCCATTTCATAGCCCATTTCCCTAATTTATCCTAATCCCCCTGCAGCTTTTCAACATCTGCTAGATTATTTGCCATAGAACTAATTTTAGAATCTGTGAAAATGTAAATGCTACATTATTGATGAATATAATGAAAACAGACTCCTAGTGCAAGATGCTAATAGCACTCCATTGTCTATTTTACAATGCTCAGAACCTGTAAACTATTAATCACAACTTTCTTCATCCTATAATTAGATCAGATTCTAGCCTGAGTATGAAAGAAAGTGGCAAGCGTGTTGAAACAAGTCTATGCATGTTGTGACATGTCTCAAGGTTACTCATGTACAGTTCTGGTTCAGTGTGAGTCTAACATTCCATAGACAGGATGTCATGAGAGTCCTTTTGCGAATCAAGTAAGAAACTACTAGATTTGGAGCACTGTTCAGTGATACAATTTCTCACAAAAGAAGGGAAAAAGCCAAAGGAGATCCATGAATGCATGACTGTAGTTTATGGTGAGTCTGCCCTATCATCCTAAAAAGTAAATCTTGGAGCAAGCAGTTAAACTGGGGTAGAGAGTCCATTGAAGATGACCCTCATACTGGATGGCCTGTGGAAACAACTTCCATAGAAATGGTGCAAGAAAGTCTAGGATTTAATTTTGTCAGACAGATGAATTAAGGCTTCCCAAATAGCTGAAGAAATGGGCGTCTTAGCAGGTACAGTTTGGAAAATAATTCATGAAAAATTGGGCATGGCCAAGGTTAGTGCAAGATGGGTTCCAAGAATGCTGATGTCATGTCACAAGGCCATGAGGCTCCAGTGCTTTCAGGAGAACTTGGAGATGCTCCATGAAGACTAAGTGAATTTTTTTCATTGTTTGGTGACTGGAGATGAGACATGGGTCTATCACAGAGATCCTGAGTTCAAAATGAAGTCAATGCAGTGGAAGCACAAGTTATCCCCCTACCCCAAAAAGTTCAAGACAGAAAACTCTGTAGGCAAAATCATGGCAACTGTCTTCTTGGTTGATGAAGGACTTTTGCTTCTGGCGTTCGTGCCACACAAGACAACCATAACCGAGGAGAGTTACACCAACACAATGATCACTTTGTGGGAAACATTCAAGGAGAAAAGACAAGGAAAACTCACAGCAGGCATGCTGCTTCTTCATACCAATGTGCCGGTGTACATGTCACGACAATTACAGGCTGTCATACGAAAATGGGGGTTTCAGGGACCTGGCTCCCTTGGATTATTTCCTGTTCCGAGTTTTGAAGCAATCTCTCTGTGGACAGTGGTTTTCAAGTGATGAACATGTCAAGGAAACTGTGATGTCCTAGTTTGAAGGTCAAACAGAAAAATTCTTTTCAAAGGGTTAAAGACTTCGCAGAAAAAGTGGATGAAGTGTATGGAGCTCTTTTCAAAGGGATTACAGCAGGAGTGGGCAAACTTTTTGATTCGTGGGCCACAATGGGTTCTTAAATTTGACAGAGGGGCTTGTGGAGGGGAGAATGGCCGGGGGGGGGGGGGATAGCGGGGCGATGGGGGGGCAACCCACTGTGCGCGAGGAGTTACTATGATACTGTCATTTCTGCGAGCCTTTCCCTCTTGCTCCCCACGCCTCACTATACCTCTATCTCTATAATTTCTAAAATTCTTATAATGTTAAACCTTCCCAAACTTTCACTTATATTCCAATCGTATCTTATTTAAAACACATTGGCATAATTTCCCAACAACCGATTTACTTCATTAATTACTTCATGCAGTTTACAAAACTTCCCTGTCAAATATACTTAATGCTCATAAGTATCCAATTACTCACCGATATAGACTACTCACCTCATTTGATTCAGCAGCACGGAAAAGAAAGGGAAAAAGCCCCTCTCGTCCTCTGACTGAAGTACAGACTCGCAGATTTTTTCAGGGTTTACATTTTGTTACTTTAAAACCGCTCTCTTTCCATCCTCTTCTTGGGGGCCAAGGCTCTCTTGCAAGCAGCACTCGCATCTCTATACCAAGGGGGCTTGCAAGAGGCCAAAAGGCCGCAACCTCTTCCCACCTGGATGTAGTTGTTCTCGCAGTAGTCGGCTACCTTCTCCAGGTTCATGAAGCTGTCAAGCAAGGCCTGCTGCCGCCTGGGATCTCCTCCTCTAGCAGCATCTTCACATCCTTAAACTGCTACTGTGGTGCGAGGGCGAGAGTGCTGAACGAAGGGAAGGAGGAGGGGGCGGGACCGGGAAAGCGCACCGGGACATGACATGAATTAATCCTCGTCCAATGAGATCCAGGAGCTGAAACGCCTTACTTCCAACCCCCCTCCCCCCCACAATCAGTACTTACAGGGCAGACCTTTTTCTTACTCTTCCTGCCCCAGGGATCATTCTGACCAATCAGCAGTAGAGCCTAGCCATGTGTCGAATCCACCCCGCTGGACGAGCTGTGAAGAAGGGCCAGACGTTTGGCGGGCCGTATTAAAAACCTAAACGGGCCGGATGTGGCCCACGGGCCATAGTTTGCCCATGTCTGGGTTAAAGTCATTGCAGGAAAAGTGGATGAAGTGTATGGAGCTATCAGGGGACTATACTGAAAAATTAACAAAAAATTAGTTGAAAACTCTTTTCTTTCCTACTGAGGTAGATAAATTATTGAATACCCCTTGTATCTTTTATCCTAACTCTAGTTGTGCACTTCTTGGCTTTACATATGACACTTTATAAAATGGTGTGGCAAAATATAGATACATGATATGAATATAATTATTTCCACCTACCTCTGCAGAAAATTATACAGTTTATTAGTTATGTTTGATGCCACTGGGGGAGTTGGGAGTTGGCACAAATGCCATCAGGAGGTCAGGGGTTGATACTGCTGCCTTTGGAGATTGGGGGTGTTACCGGTACACATTTTGGGGGTATTTCCCATGCTGATCAAGTACTGGCAATGAGGCTGCATGTGCCAACATCTCAGTAAGTGCAGTTGCACTATCAGCAGTCGTGACGAATATGCATGGTACTGACCCCATGTGCTAGCTGTCACAGCCAACCATAGTAGATGTCCCCAGGAGCACTTCTAATTCCTGATGTTGATTTGGGGGGCCAAGGGCATGTATTCCCCTTCTTAACCCTTTCAGGACCAAGGGACATATTTGTCCCATAACTTTAAAATCCTATAAATTTTGATTGGGATAGTCTACAGTTCTAAATTTGATATGTACGGATTCCATATGATACTGCCTTTATGTAAACAAACTGGTTCCGACATTCATTCATTAGCGTCGTTGCCAGATTGATGAAAAAATTCACTTGCCACACTGTCCATAAGCCAGAAGTTTGATTTAAAAAAAAAAAAATAATGATATTTCACAAAAAAAATCAATTTTTTGGCATCTGCAAGCCCTTTTTACCATAAAAATGTCGTCAAAACCACAAAAATTGGCCTACGATCCTTATGGTCCTGAAAGGGTTAAATGGTGAATATATATTTCTGAGTGTATCCTGCCTTCATCAAGCCCTAATCCCACCCATTCTACGCCCATTTGCCAAATGAATGCAACCAGCAATTTTTATATATATATTTTTTTTAATATGCCACAGTTTATATACTGCTCTATCACATCAGACAGAGAAATAAAACATCTCCTTGAGCTTCTCTACAATCTATTTCTTACTAGGCAACTTTCAGATTTTAAAGTAGGCCTCAGAGCAATTACATTTCTAAATGTAAAGCCTCTTAAAATAAAAATAAAATGTCTAACTGCTACTAATATTCAATGGCAAGGGGAAGTAGAACACCCTGAGCACCATCTTGGCGGGAACACAAGTATTTCTCCTCCCCCCTGGTAATGGGGGGGGGGGTGTCTCTTAAATGCTTTGGGGACCAGGAATGTGTGATTCAGATCAAGGAGACTACTAGTGATCATTTCAAGAATAATGAATTCAAGATTTTTCCTGGGTAGAAGCAGAGTGAATTTCCAGAACTGTCCCAGAATCCTTTATCAGCTTGGTTTCAATTTCAGCAGACAGCATATTCAAATTTAGGGCTATTTTTGGTCTCAGCAAAAAATGACCATGAGTTTTCAGAAGTAAAAAATGTGTGCTTTATACTATTGTTTCCTTCCCTCACTCCACCCCCTTCCCCCAAGAATAAAAGATGCTATCCTTCCAAGACTCCCCCCCCTTATTGCCTATTCAGCATCCACCCACTCTTAGACCCTCCCCCCATCCTACTTTACAATCTCTTGTAGTCTGGGTATGTAGTTGGGACAGGAGCAATTCCCAATCACTTCTGCCCATACTGGCTCTGCTCTAAATGGGAATCACTTTTGCCCGGTGACCGGTCAAAAGCGCGCAAGACAATCACGCACCAACAAAATCGCACATGGGGAGTGGCAAGGCAGGGGCTACTTTTTGCATTATTTTTCTGGGATCCAATACAGTTACAACAATTTCTGCTGGCTAGAGACATGATCTTGGATAGTAGTTTAAATGGTTAGGGTTCCCATATGGCTCCATAAAAAAAGAGGACGGATTGAGGCATCCGGGGTATACTTCCATTGAAAGCAATGGAAGTAAGGAGGACAAATTGAACCCTAAAATTCCTGGAAATATATCTACTATAGGTAAACAATTTGAGTGAAATCTGAGTCCATGAAATAGACCCAGGTTCAATCAAAAGTACTAGGGCCAAATTACAATTATTCCTCAAAAATAGGTAAACAGTATTTTATTTCATGTCTCTAGCCAGCAGAAATTGTTGTAACTGTATTGGATCCCAGAACACAAATTCCGTATCATGTAATTTAACTAAACATTTACATGGAAATTTTAAGTAAAAAAATGCCTCCAGAGAAATCACCCTAAGTTCTAATTTCAAAAATTATTTCCTTTTTAATTGAGTGGCTCTGGAGACATCAGGAAAAATTCTCACCAAGTCTCCACAAAACTTTGTCAATCTATTTTTAAAATATAATTTCATAAGTAATCTAACGGTTGAATTTTAAGGGGTGTTTACTGATGTTTTTGGTTCCTAAACCTAACTGTGTAAAATATGTGCAAGATGGTAAACCATAGTACAGTTATACTGAAGCGCTGTGAGTGGTTTTAGCTAACCCTGGTAAAGACTCGTTTTCTGTAGGTAATTATAGACCTATTTCTCTAATTAATGTTGACTATAAGGTCTTTGCGAACGTATTGGCATTTAAACTGGAAAAGGTTATTGGGAATGTAATTAATTCAGATCAAATTGGCTTTATGCACGGAAGTTTTCTTTTTCTGACACTGCTTGTACAGTATGTTCACCAGTCTTGTTCATACGATGAAACTTGTTCCAGATCCAGTAATGACCATTTCAATAGATGCAGAAAAAAAACATTTGATCTTGTAGATGGGGGTTATCTGATTAAAGCACTCCAATAGTATGGATGTAGGGAAGTTTATCCAGGGCACTGAATGCCGAGGCTAGAATCATAGTTAGTAAAATGGTGCCCTATAGTGGTAGTCAGTAGGGGATGATCCATGTTTTCCTTTTTGTTTAACCTGACACTTAAATCTTTCCATATTGCAATAAAGGAAGGCATGAACATTCAAGGAATTAAACTGATTCCTGTGAGCTCCGCTCAGAAGGTTGCATGGTTAAGGGGTGGTGGTGTAGGTAAGAACCACAGGGACATTTCAACCCTTGTCTTCCCTACCAACCCCCAGCACACTCTCCTTCTGCCAGATGGACCCAACCTTCCCCCTCCTCAAGACAGCTGAGAATACCTCCTATCTCTCATTCTACTTCCTCCTCCCCCTCCTCAAGTGACAGAGTCTCTCTCCAGCAAGCCTGGCTCATGACCCCCCTTTGTGTACTCCCAAAATGAGGCAGAGGAGGAGTACAATCATAGATACAGGAGCACCAGAACCATCACTGAGTGCACGTTTAGGCAGCCGATTTCAATGTCTGTACTGTTTTGGAGGAGAGCGCCTCTACAGACCTGAAAAGGTGGTCTAAATCTTCATGGCATGCTACATGCTGCAAAACATGGCCCAGTGAAGAAGGCGGTCCCAGCCAGACCCCCCCACAGCAACAATAGCAGCAGCGGTCACCAGACCCTGATGATGAGGAGCACCCCCCACCATCCCCTATCCTCAGAGCTGACCATGGTGCGATTCAGCAGGGAGTCCACACCAGACAATGCTTAATATAGACCAACTTCATGTAAATATGAGTGAACAGTTTTATTTGTGCATTACACCTCTCAGAAACACCACCACCACCACTCCCTCACTGTGACACCATCAGCACGGCCACCCACTCATCCTCACCCTCAAAATATACAGCCCCCTCCCTCTGTCACCCAGGCATACACCCTCCTTCCCCCAACACATCTGGGGCCCTCCCCTTTCCCTTGCCTCAGTCCCTCTCTCTCCCATGTTCCCTCTTTGGGTTCTCCCTGACCCCCTTGTGTCACAGCAGAAGCTGAGGAGGCTGCCTCTCCAGCCTCAGAGCCAGTGGCTGAGTCCCTTTCATCTCCTGTGCTGCTGTCACTGGTCCTGGGGGCTTAGGGTTACCAGACATCCCCGGACATGTCCTCCTTTTCTGCTGTTCTTCCCTAACTTACCCAAGTATCCAACATCTCTCCTTCCTTCCCCTAAGTTCAACATTTCTATCTGTCATCCCTTCTTCTTTTTCATTGTCCACCATTTCTCCCACCCTCCTTCCCATTCCCAAGACCAACATCACTCTTGCTTCCTGACTGTGTTCCTATCCTTCCCTGCATCCAATATCTCTCCTTTTCTCTTCCCTCCCTCCCATTGTCTAACACTTCTCTCTCATCTCCCCTTCCCTTCCCATTTTTGGGCCTAGCATTTGTATCTCCAGGTCCCTCTCCCCAGATTTAGTCCAGCATGTTCCCCTCTCTTTCATCCCCTCTACTCCTGCCCCACACACAACTAAATTAGAAAGGCTCCAGGGGGCTCTGTGGCCCAGCATTTCCGACCTCTTCACCAGCAAGGCCCAACATTTCCTTCCTTTCTCCCTCACCTTCCAATCTACAACATCTATTTCTTGTGGCAGCGATTCTGAACGGCTTCCTTGAAGATTTTTTTCTGGTTCTCCCTCTCCCCCTCTCCAACTTCCTGCCTCTGCTTGGGCAGAATGCAGCAGAGAGAAATCTTCAAAACAGCTGTTCAGAGTCACTGCCACAGGAAATGGATTTTGTAGACTGGAAGGTGAGAAGGTGAGGGGAAAGGTAGATAAACATCGGGCCATGCTTGGAAAAGGTGGGAGATGCTGGGTCATGCAGCCCTCTGGAGATGTAGGGCCCAGGGCACATGCCCTGTTTGCCTCCCTCCCCCCCCCCCCCCCATAACACCGGCCCTGCCAGGGACTATCTATGCAGTCTAACTGCCTTATTCATGTGCAGCTGTTATTCTACCTTCAGATAGTTAGCCTTGTGTTGTGAACAACCATTTGTCATGCAAAGGGCTGGTCCCTAATTCCACATTCCAGTATGCATAAGCTTTGCATTAAAGTTAGGTAGTAATGGCATTATAGAGATGTACTGTATATACATGATGACAATATACTAGGTCAAAACCCTACTCTGTTTTGTTAAGTGTATGTTCTTTGTATTACCACGCTCTTAGACACTGGGGAGTTTAGTGCTTTTGGTTTGATTTTGTCTCTACAGCTAGCAATACCTTAGGCATTTTTCTCCCTTGGGTGGAGTTTTTTCCTGGGTAAGTGCTGGCTGTAAGAGGAGCCGATGATTATAGCAGGTCAGCTGTATAGCTGAATACAGAGGCTCTGGCGTTCCTGGCCAGGACTGTAGCTCTGAGGCTCGTTTTGAATAAAAGGATTGCGTAACTTAGGTGAAGCCTATTCTCCCAAGTGTCAAAGTTATTTTGTCAGAGTAGGTTTTTGATGTAGTTTATTTAGCTAACATAAGTTACCTTGTGTGTTGTGCAAGACAATATACTAGGTACATCTTTCAAGGTGTACATGGTAGCGTCTGATATGACATAAGGGTCAATGTGACATGAGTACCATAGTTGTGAAGAGATTTGCATTCTTTCCATGGCATTTGGCATGCCATTTTCATTCCCCCTGCATTTCCTATGAATATATGACATTATTGTCCATGGTGCATATACTGACTGTAAAGTTTACATTACAGAACCATAGTGGTCACTATTGACAAATATGCCTTTCAGTGCAAACTATATTGTACTGTGGATACCGGGCCCTGGCATAGGCGAATAGCGCCCCGGGTGGACCACAGGTAAATTGCGCTGGCGTGCTGCTCAAACTGGAGACAGTCCCCACAGGCCAAGTATCAGATAAACCAGTCAAGAGGAAACCAGGTAATTAGTTAAATTCTATCCAGGGTTCTTTATTCCTCCAAAACAAAATCAGAATGGCAAACAAGAAACAAAAGGAAAAACTCAAAGCAAAAATCCTGGTCAGCAATATCAGGATATACAAAGTCCCTGTGCCTTAGCAAGTTTGGCACAGCTTCCTGCAGCCTTACCTGGGCCTAGGCCTTATTCCGACCCTAGGACTGGGCCTTGCCCAAAAGAGAGCTAATTTCACTGAGCACAGTGTAATAACTTTTACTGCTTTACTTCACACAACACCAAAAGAAAAGTTCAGGAGGCCCTCAACTCTCTGCTCCTGAGCTGGGGCAGGAGAACTGCCAAATTTGTCTTCATACAAATATTACATATTCAAATATTCCCACCCGAGGTCTTGACAAACTTCTCCCTCACTTTAGAACAGTTCTCAGTCTCTGTACATTGCTGCATTCAAACCAAAAGCAATGCAGTTCAAAAAACAAAACATTTCTCCAGCAAAACAAACTGTGAAAGCATCAGCCATAGTCCTTTATAACATTGCAGCTAAAAGCCCTGCCCCCGCCTGGGGCCTTGTATTGGGCCACAGTAGTGCTGTGGGCCCAGGTAGCAGAAAGGAAAAAAAAACCTCTTCCTTACTAAGCTGCAGGCTGTAACACAAGCCCTGGTAATTGTCCATATACAACTTCAAAACAACATTCAAAAACAGTTCACTTTAAAGCAATGGCTAGCTTGGAAAAAACTCCCCAAAAAGAAAACACAATATTTTTTTTTTTTTTAGTTAATAGCCTTGCAAGCAATACCTATTTCCATTGCCTCGTGTTCTAGAAATATCTGTTCACCAACTTCCATTTCTTCCACCTGAGGTGTGGCCTCAGCTTCCTGACAAGGAGCTACATTCTCCACTTCCATCGGCTCCAGGCTATCCACTTGCTCTGGTCTGGCTGGCTGCTGAGCCCAGGAGAGATAACCTATTCCCTCCCTTGGCCTCCCTGAATCTGAAGGGAAAGCAGCTAGCTTTTCAGGGGAAAATCACACACTGCTCTTAGTGTGCCTGTGCTATTCTGAGGCTCTCTTGGGCTCCCCCTGTGGATGTTGTGGTAACTGCAGGGTAGAGAGTTGCGCGGGGACAGAAATCCCACCCGTCCCCACCCGTCCCCGTGAGGAATCCCTCCGTCCCCACCCGTCCCCGTGAGGAATCCCTCCGTCCCCGCGAGGAATCCCCTCCGTCCCCACCCGTCCCCGCGAGAAATCCCCTCCGTCCCCACCCATCCCCGCGAGGAATCCCCTCCGTCACCATCCTTCCCTATAAACTTCAGAAATAGTTATTTTATTTAATTATGCTACTGAATTAAAGGCTCTGGTAGAGACCCATTTACAAATAAGCAAAGAGACTTTATTAATTTGGAAATATTAATTGGGAAGAATACATACTTTGTAAATGGGTTTCTACCAGAACCTCTAATGTAAATATAAAATATAAATACTCAGCTGATGAGAACCCACAAACTGTCAGCTGAGGACTTCCTTTGCAGTTGGCCGGGGGTCCCTTTTGCCAAGCTTAGCAGGCAGCAGTAGCGTCCCTGAGTCACAGATGCTGGCACCTCAGTGGCTCATGGATGCTGCCAGCGACTGCTGCGTTTGGTGGAGGGGAGTTCTGGCCATCTCTAGAGGAGGTCCTCTGCTGGCGGTGCTTGGGGATCCCCACCAGTCACAGCAAGGGTCAACAAGTACTTCAACACTGTAGAAATAAAACCAGAAATGCATTTCCTTTTCTTTTGAACACAAAACAAAGACATCTGCCATATACATTTCCCAAAGCTAACATATTTTAGTCAATAAATTCCATTTTTTACCTTCGTTGTCTGGAGACTTATTTTTCCATAAAGTTGGTCCCAGTTTCTTTTTTCCGCTTTCCCATCTTCTCTAAATTCTTCTGTTGCTGTCCATTGATTTCCCCTACCATGGTCCAGCATTTATCTCTTTCTCATCTTTCATGCCTGCCCACCAGCCCCATGCCCAACATTTCTCCTTCTATCACCCCTCTCCAACACTATGCCACATCTCTCCCTCCATTCCCTTCACCACTGTCCAATATTCCTCCCTCTTGCATCCCTTTCAATCTGTCCCATTGTTCCCTTGCCACATTTCTCACTCTCATCTTTTTCTTCCCTATCACATTCTGTACCTTCCTCCCTACGACCAAAAATTCTCCTCTTTCTTCCATTTGCCGTGTGTGTGCCGTGAGGGAGGTCTGGTGCCCCAGAGTAAGAGCAGGGGTGCCCACACTTTATGGGCTTGCGAGCTACTTTATAAAGACTAAGTCAAAATGATCTACCAACAATAAAATTTTTAAAAAACACAAAGCACAATGAAAGGCAGAGAAAATGTTAATTATTCATATTCCGGGGTTTTTCAAAGAGGTCACGGCAGATGACTCTATGCAATGTCACCTCGGTAACAAAATACAAAAATAGACAAATACACCCCCCTCCCTTTTTACTAAACCACAATAGTAGGTTTTAGCACAGGGAGTTACGCTGAATGCCTCGCGCTGCTCTCAATGCTCATAGGCTTCCTGCGCTAAAAAACGATATTGCGGTTTAGTAAAAGGGAGCCATAGTGCAAAATATAGACAGCAGATATAAATTCTCAAAACAGACACATTTTGATCACTAAATTGAAAATAAAATCATTTTTCCTACCTTTGCTGTTTGGTGATTTCATGAGTCTCTGGTTGCACTTTCTTCTTCTGACTGTGCATCCAATCTTTCTTCCTTTCTTTCAGCCTCCTGTATGTTTCCTCTCCTCCAGACCTCATTCTCTCCCCCAACTTTTTCTTTCTGTCTCCCTGTTCCCCCTTCTTTCTGTCTCCCTGTCTGCCCCCTTTCTTTCTTTCTCCGTGCCCTCCCCCAAGCCACTCGGTTTGCTGCCACCGCCATCGGGGAATAGCCCCCAAGCCACTGCTGTCCCAAGCTTTCCCTGCAGAAGCGACGCGCTGACCAGCATTCCGCTCCCTGATGTCAATTCTGACGTAGAAGAGGAAGTTCTGGGCCAACAAGGCATTTCTCCTCATTTCATCCAGCCTGAGCCCCATCTCTCCTTGATCCAGCATTTCCCTTCTGTGTTTGTCAGAATTACCATTCCACCTATTTTCCAGCATCACCCTTCTTTGTGTCCATCTCACCTATATCCCTATCTCACCACTTTTTCAGAATCTTCATTTGTCTCTGTCCTTGTCTTTACCCCATGTTCACCATTTGCCCTTTCAATGTCTTTATCCCCCCCCCCCACTTTTTCAGCATTACTTCTATGTTTCTATTTCACCTCCTCTTCATGTCCCCTCTGTATCTCTATCCGTATTCAGTAGGTCCTGCTTACCCTTTCTCTTCTTTGTGTCACTATCTCCATTTTCAGCTTTCCCCCCCTTTTCCTTTGTTACTGCACCCTGTAGCTAGAATCTTTCCACCCTCCCTCCACTCCGGCCCAGCCCAGTATGAAATATTTCCTTTTGTTTCCCTCCCCTCTCTCTTTCTCTCTCTCTTCTCCTCCCTCACCCACGAGTCCTGCATCTGGCCCTCTCCCTTCTACCTGCACCTGGCACCACCCCCCTGCTCCGCGGCTCTCTTCAGCAACTCGTCAGCAGCGGTGATCAAGACAAGCTGCCGACATCAAGGCCTTCCCTCTACGAGTCCCGCCTTTGTGGAAAAAGGAAGTTGAAACAAGCGGGACTCGCAGAGGGTAGGCCCCGACATCAGAAGCTTGTGTCGATCGCTGCTGCTGAGTTGCCGAAGAGAGCCGCGGAGCAGGGGGTGTGGCCGGAAGCAGGTAGAAGGGAAAGGGAGATAGGAAGGCTGTAGAAGCTCCAGAGCATGACACCGACCCCGGCCAGGATGATTTCTTTTTCAGGCGTGCAGCTTACAAGTCCGGCGTCGCGGCGGGAAATAGCCATGCTGAGCAGTGAGCTCAGCACGTACACAGATGAAAGCCTTGCTTGCTGATTGGTCCGGCGGCACGTGTGTACGTGCTGAGCTCACTGCTCAGCATGGCTATTTCCCGCCGCGACGCCGGACTTGTAAGCTGCACGCCTGCATCGCCAGAATTTAGGTAGGCTGTTTTCATCCCCGTGGGAGTCCCGTGGGCCAGGGGGCGTCCCCGTGGGAGTCCCATGGGTCAGGGGGGCATCCCAGTCGGAGTCCCATGGGCCAGGGGGCGTCCCCGTGGGAGTCCCGTGGGCCAGGGGGGGAACCCGCGGGACCCGAAGGATCCCTGCGATCCCCCTTCCCGTGCAGACCTCTACTGCAGGGTTTTCTTACAGGAGTATCCTGTCTAAACCTAATATTCACAGGCTTAGGAGCAAACCTAGCAGAGCTGGGCTGAGTTGCCATGTCCTCAGCTTCTGAATAGTCAGATAGGCCCTCATCTTCAGTGGATTCCTCCCTAGTGTACTCAGGGAACCTAGGCTGCTGAGCTCTGCGGGGCTTGGGAACAGCTTTCCTAACCCTTTCTCTGCCTCTCCTGTGGTTTCTAGCTGGGAATTCGTCAGGCACAGAGTCTGACTGGTCACAGTACAAAAGAGGTATCTAATTGAAAATCACAAAATGCCAGGGACACTGAAGCACAAGTTGTTTTCGGCCTGCACACAAGGAAGTATTACCTCTCTATGCAGCCTCTTTTTTACGTGCCTCCAGGTGGCAGCAGGTGCCTGCAGGTTGGCCCTCTTTCAGTTGGGTAAAGGAGTGCCTTCTGAAGCACTAGGTTGAATAGGAACTCCACCTCCTCCTCGCTATAGTAGTCCTGCCATATGAAAGGTGCCATTCCTTAGAGAGTGCTAGACCAGATACAGAACCAATCAGGAAGGACTTCTAGTATCCAGGCATGTGGAGGAATATAGCCAGGTTCATGCTGCCATATGGGAGAATGTCCGGCGTATACGATGTGGCTATAGGTTGTTTATAATTTTATTTATTTAAATTTATAAACCCTCTCCTCGGCATGTGCAATTGAGATAGTTTGCAAAGTATGAAAAACAGAAAAGTACAATGTGAAACAGTAGAAAATTGATTAACCTACATTATATCATTGCATAAACAAAAAAATGCTTCAAAGCTTTTCTAAACAATGCTTGCAATCTAGTTATTCTAAATTCCTCAGAGAGCTGAGTCCACCATAATGTTCCAACTATCCTATACGCTTTCTGTCTCCATTTCTCTAATCTTACTTTTTTCAAAGGAGGTAGTGGCATTAACTTTTTCTTCCATAGAGTGTAATGATTACTTGGGTTTATATAATTCACGTCTCTCCTGTAACTGTTGTGGGCTATGATTTTCTATAGTCTTGAATGTCAAGACCATCAGTTTAAATAGACATCTCTTCCTAGCTGGAAGCCAGTGAAGTTTTAGCAGTAGAGGCCTTACATTTTCCTTCTTATTTAAGTTACCAATCTTGCTGCAACATTTTGTACAATTTGTACAATTAATTTACTCACTGGACCTACATAAAGCATATTACAATAATCAAGGGTGCTAATCACCACTGCTAACATCTTTGTTTTCAAAGCTTCATCCTCTAAAACTGGATATATTTCACTCTTCTCCATATATATATATATATATATATATATATTCAGAGAAATAGTTATTCTAGTGGGGGGGGGGAGCTTATTCTATATAAGAACAAAATTACCTACTTTCTGTTATAGAATACCAGTGTAACCAGGTTTTAATGTGCCAGCAGTTAAACTAATCTCCAGAGCAAAAAAGTACGACCATGTCACTGCCCCTTCTCCGAAATACCCACTGGCTGCCCATTACACATCACATAACATTAAAAATTATTCTACTTACCTTTAAAACCAAACATATAAATACTCCGGACGATTCGATCCAACAACCAAAATCTACTAACGATCCCATCCATCCATGAGATCTTTATGACTCAACCCACAAAGCTGGTATGTGAGCATCTAAGCACTGGCATAGTAAAGAGATTCAGGGAGGCGGACCACCCTGGACGCTACCTTGGCAGGGGCACCAGCACCTAAGTTTATTTATCACAGCAGCAAATCAGTCGATTTGTGTGTACAACTTGTTTAATAAGCCTAATTGTGGTAACTGGCAATTAATACCTCATAATTGACACTAATTAGCACTAATTAAAAGTTACATACACAACTTGGTAGGCTTATTCTATAAAGTGCTGTGCGCCAACTCTAGAGCATAAATCTGAAAAGGGGGTGTGGCCAGGGGAGGAGCATGGATAGATTGCAGGCATTCCAAGAATTTTTGAACACTGTTATGGAATACGCCCAAAGCATGCACAAGGATTTAGGCCTCATTTTCCTTTACTTAAATGGGTGTGCCTAAAAGTTGTGACATGCACCGAATGCATAGCATAATTCTATCCCCCTGTTTTACAAAGGTGCATTAGATGTTTTAGCATGCGCTATTAGCGCACGCTAAATGCTAATGCATCCATAGACATATAATGGGCATGTTAGCGTTTAGCGTGTGTGTATATTTAGCATGCACTAAAACACGCAGCACACTTTAGTAAAAGGAACCCTATAAGGTGTGCGTACCTTCTACAGAATCGTGCTAAGCACTGTTCTAGTTGGCACCAATTTTATGGGCTCCATATATAGAATATGGACCTATGTGTATAATATGTTTCATTTGTTGATTCCCATGAGAATGCTGCTATTGCATCTTGCTCGAGTAGTTTGTATTGCTGAAAATATTAATCAAGGAATTTGGGCTTAAAATCCATTGCTATGCATCAAAGATTATTAAAGCCATTTAGCAATTTGGGATATGTGTTGAGGAATGTTTTCTGAATCATCCACATGTTATTCTAGTGCAATTTGTAATTAACTGCTCAGAGTTGCTCTTTGAAACTTTCGCTGCAGCTCCTCAGATGTTCATTGTGTTTTTGCAGCAATAATGGTCCAACCAAGCTAAATATGAGAAATGAAAACAGAAAAAATAAAATAACCCCAGTCACGATGAGCTTCTCTTAAATCTGCAAACATTCGCAAACATCGGAAGAAGTCAAAATTTTCCATGAACCCCCTACTGCAATTCTCACAGCACTAATGATAAACTCCATCATCATAACTTACAGATCCCTGACATTCACAGCCTTTGGCTCCGATGAACAGTCTTGTAGAGAGAGAGGGTACTCTGTAATTGATGATCAAAGCAGTGGTGTTTTATTACACAATATTTCAGCTTCTCTATTACTTTTTGTCATAAAGGAATCTTCTGAAAATATTCTGTTCTATAGAAGCCTTAAACCATACAATGCTTAAACAAAAAAAAAGAATACAATCTTGTCAAAATTTTATGAATTTGTAATTCATAAGGAGCAATAGGCAATTTTAGGAAATAGTTTTGTTTTTTTTGCTGCTGACACTACTGTCAAAATAAATGTGTGGAAGATAATTATAGTAATTAACAAAACAGTTAATTACATTTTGTCATGAGATAAAATTCATTTTGATTTCTGATTAAAAGGAGATCAATAACAGATGTCTTTCATTCATATATAATTATTAGTATATGCAAAAACATGCATATATTAGTGCAAAATAATGCAATGACATGGGTAACTCTAACAGCAAAATGTTACTGTGCATTATAGATCCTTGAATGTCTTCAACCACTTAGCAGTAAGGTCACGAGATAGTCTAATGTAGCAAACTCTTTAATAATGGTTAACAATGGTGCCTTTATTTTAAAGACTGGATAAAATCCGAACTAGTACCGTAACTGTTGACCTGTTAGCCTGACAAATTTTGAAATCAATAATGAAGAACGAGAACACAGTTTCTCACACAAGGAAGACTAACCTGAGTTTAACATGGCCCTCAAGACAAATCAATCCTGTCAGACTGGGGGAGAGGGGGTGGTATGATTGCAGAGGAGTTAGATAACAAGAGATAACATAAATATTAAAATGGGTTTCTAGTCTGTCAAACCGCATTCCTCCCTCAGTTCCAAAGATCTTCATAATCAGAACACCTCTATGTTTTTCCCATGTCTCTTTGAATTCTGTCTCTTCCACTTTCCCTAGAAGGCTATTTTGTACCTCCACCAACTCTATCCATAAAGAAATATTTCCTGCTGTTGCTTCCAAGTACCCCATTAGAGCTTCATATCACAGGCTCGTATTCTATAGCATTCTTTCTTCTGAATAAGATTTGCTTCTTATGTGATAGTAGTAATATTTTACTTGGATTGAATGGTTTTACACCGCACATTATTGTAAAAAGAAAAATTATTTTAGTAGAAAAGCAACATGTGATTGGGATCAATATTGGATGCATAACCATTTTAAACATTCACAAATGTAATAGGCAAACACTGAAAATAATTTTGCTATAGTTTCTGATGATGCAAAAATGATTGATACATCCAGTAATGATGATCTGAATAGTTTATGCTCTCATACAGTGGCTCCCACTTCTTCCATAACTCTACCCCCCCTGCTCCTTCCTGCCCCTATTCCACACCTGTGTTCTCCCTCCCCCATACCTTTTAATCTTTGCCAGCGCAAGTGGCTTCTGCAAGCATACTCCTCGCGCCAGCATTGGATTCCCTCTGACGTCACTTTCTGGCAGTTGCTTGCGCTAGCGAATATAATATGGAGGTATGGGGTGGAGGGGGGGGAAGGATGGCATGAGGGTGGCATTGCAGGGTGGAGAGGTGCAAGCGCCCCCCACTGACTTGGCGCCTGGGGAGGTCCACACTCCCCGCACCCCCTCCTTTCTACTCCAACGATCTCATATGAAGAAAAGAGGTGTAGATTGCAAAGGCAGCATGAGTAAAGATCAAGGTGGTTACTTTAACCCACAGAATGTTGAACAGGGTCGGATCGTTCAACCTAGCCTCTGGATTTGAGTAATACATGGCGGGACGTTTTCAATATGACTGTAAATCCGATTTTGGATGTTTGGGGAAAAAAACATCCAAAAATCCAATAGAAAAAAATTGACTATTTTCATACCAGAAAAACATCTTTTTAAAACTTTAGATAAATGTTTATTTTCTAGATGTGTTTGTCCTCAGTGCATCTATCTTTTTGAACCATTTTTGAAAAAAAAAGGTCAAAATAAAAATGCTCAAAAGCCAACCATTGGGACTTAGGAGGGGCCAGCATTCTTAGCAGACTGACCATACAAACTTCCCAGCAAAGCAGTGAGTACCCTAGGCGGGGCACTGCAGTGAACTTTACATAAAAGGTCCCAGGTATAAACCTCACCGTAATCCACTTATATTGTATGGTGAGCCCTGCAAAACTCACCCACAACCTACTGTATCCAACTGTATACCTCCCCAATAACCCTTACGCCTGCAGTATCACCTATATGTCAGTAGAGTAGGGTGTTTGGGTACTAGTTAGAGTGGGATATGGGCTTGGGTCCCCTTCTCTGTAGTCCACTGCACCAACCACCAGACTACTCCAGAGCTCTAAGAGGACTGGCCATGATATCTGACGCTGAATATAGGCTGGTATGCATAGTAACATAGTAGATGACGGCAGATAAAGACCCGAATGGTCCATCCAGTCTGCCCAACCTGATTCAATTTAAATTTTTTTTTTTTTTTTCTTCTTAGCTATTTCTGGGCGAGAATCCAAAGCTTTACCCGGTACTGTGCTTGGGTTCCAACTGCCGAAATCTCTGTTTCATTCACATCTTTGGAGGGTGTGAGGGGCAGTGACCACTGGGGGAATAAGGGGGGGGGCCATGCCTTCATGTCTCCAGTGGTCATCTGGTAAGTTTGACCACCTTTTTGGCACTTATTCATTGCTGAAACAGGTCTAGCCTAAAACCTCCAAGTTTTGCCCAGAACATTTCTGCAGTGTTGTAGTATTGCAAAAATAAAATAAATCAGAAATCCAAAAGCACACCCCCCCCATCAGATAAACAGCGTAGAAAACTGTCTAATCATGTGTTTCAACAATGGCAATTTGGACATTTTAGCGAATAAAACATCCAAATGCCACTTTTTGCCATTTTTAGACACTTTCCTCTTTTGAAAATGAGCTCCAATATCAACTAGAACTTTATGTCTAGTCAAGGAGTATTGTTAACTCTCCCCCCCCCCCCCATCTTTTTGAGATTTATGTTAGAGAATGACACAGGGACAAATTTGTCCCCATCCCCGGAAGAACTCAATTTCCCCATCCCATCCAAGTGAGTTTTGTCACTATCCCTGTCCCTTCTCCAATCCTGTAAGCTCTGCCTTAACTGCACAAGCCTTGAACACTTATTATTTTAAATTACTGTGTTTGAGGCTTATACAGATGAGGACAGAGCTTACAGGAATGGGACAGGGACAGGAAAAGAACTGGTCAGGCCAGAATGGGAAAATAAGTTTCTCAGGGACTGGGAAAAATTTGTCCCTGTATCATTCTGTAATTTATATAATCAACACACATGAATAATTGTGAGAGAGTATGTCATATAAATAGGCTATCCCCCTCTCATATAATATTAGTCACTTAGACCCTCAGAAATGCTACCATGATACTCAAGTGTTTTTCATAGTATCTGGCTTTATACATTCGATCCTCACCGGCTTATTAATCCCGGAGTATTTGACCACTTAAGTTAAGTATTAAATTATTTATAATATTATAAACTTGAATGATATAACTATATCCAACTAAAAAATTTACATATAAAAAAATCTCTTTAAGAGACCTGGTGAGGATCGAATGCATAAAGCCAGATACTATGAAAAACACTTGAGTATCATGGTGGCATTTCTGAAGGTCTAAGTGACTAATATTATATGAGAGGGGGATAAAGAGGTGGTCTAAGTTGGACTATTCTCAAAATAGCCTATTCTGTAATTCATGTCATAGCAACATTAGGGCCTTCCATTCTATAGTTCAAAGTCTTTCCTATTCTCTGTATGCCAAGCTCAAAAGAATTAGGAAGAAAGTTATCAAGTAGGCTACCATTAAAAAGGGTTATTTTACCATTAACTATTTTAGTTCAGGTCACATTTTATGCAGTGAGATCTAGTTACTAATAATCCAAGTTACATTGACAACTTCTTCCCTTAGTAACCATTTAGAAAGCTTTATAAACCTGTTTTTCACTCCAAGAGATGAAGAAGCCATTTTATATTTGAGAACTAGGATGTTTTCTGTAACTTGATGTGAAATGCTGCAGTGGCCGTGTTAGTCCACTTTCCAATATATATATAGAGAGAGAAATAAAACAAAAAACAAAGGAAATAAGGTAATACCTTTTTTATTAGACTAACTCAAAGCATTTTATGATGAACTTTCAAATGTAACCCTTCTTCTTGAGATTTGAAATAAGCAAATGTTAACAAATATCAGTATACAGGATATAAGGAAGATATGAAAGCATAGTTTCACAGGAAGAGGGAGGAACAGACGGGTGAGCAGGAGACAGAGAGGTAGCAAAGCAATTTTAAATGTCTTTGTAGTGGGAAAGGAAGCCCAAATCATTGTTGTCCTGTTTGGTAGGTGTCAAAATATTTCATCAAGGTAATTTCAAAGGTCTTACGTTCTTAGATTGGCTTAAAGTTCCCTTTTAATATTCTTACCATAAAATCATTGGTGCAGTGGTCAGTTTTTCCAAAGTGTTGTCCGACAGAGGTGACATCCTGGTTGGTATTGCAATTTTTAATATGATATCTATGTAAGTTTCACCAATGTAACATCCGTCTTTGCACTTTTTGCATTGAATGTTATACACCAGCTCTCTGTCTTCTGCTCTCCCACCCTCCCTCTTTCTGTAAAACTATCCCTGAAATGCTTTCTTGGTTTCCTTATATATACTGGCATTTGTCAACATTTGCTTATTTCTGATCTGAAGAAGAAGGGTTACATTTGAAAGCTCATCATAAAATGGATTGAGCTAGTCCAATAAAAAAGGTATTACCTCATTTCTTTTGTTTTATTTCTATATATTACCTTGTAACTTGCTAGGAAGAGTTCCCTTATATTACACAGATTGGGGTAGATATAAACTTTGATTTTATTCATATAAAGACTCTGATATGGCCAATTTATGCACTACTGTCATTGTATATTATGCAGTTGATATTATTTTCAGATACTTGTTGCCATTCTATCATCAACCATCTATTAATTTCCATCACACTTAATTTCCATCACACCTTTTCCAGATGGCTGATTAAACAGCGTCATGACTGCCTAAGTAGACTGGTTTCTGCTGTATATATTTGGTAAACCGGGGGAAGTTTTGTTTAGTTAGCTTTAAGTCTGTGAATATTTAAATTGAATTGTATTTTAATGACATGTAGTTGCCTTGTTTTATTTTACAGTTTACTGGCACTGTGCTGTATTCTGATTTTGTACTATAATCTGCTTTCAGTGATTTACTTGATAAAGGTAAGAATATAAATGTCTGAAGGTAAAATGAAATGAGCTTTGATTACAGAGACATATGTAAAGTGATTAGCATATATTTGCAGCAAGTGCATCACCTTTAAACTGAATGGTAATGAAGTTATCATAGTACTGAAATGTAATTTACCTTATTGTTGCTAACTTACCAGCTCCCCAACCCCTCTTTTACGAAGCCGCGTTAGGCGTTATCACCGGATGACGCGGTATTAGCGCTGACGCTCATAGGAATTCTAATACTACCACCGCTGGTGATAAAAAAGCCAAACGAGGCTTCGTAAATGTGTGTTGGGGGAGGGGAAAATATGTTATGATTCCTGTTTACTTCATCCCAAGTTGCAGAAAACAAACATAAGAAGGGAACCTTTTACAAAAGTATAGTATACACTACACTTAACCTGCAAATTAACACGAGTTAACAGCATAACCCATTCTAATAATTAATACAGCAACTTAAATTCTATAACATATCTGTTTACCTGCATAAATCATTAGAATACTGGAAAATATCACCATATTTGTGCACATATGCATTCAAGTGCCAAAAATCCACCTAAACTCCAGATTGGAAACACACATATCTTACATAACATGTATTTGACTCTTACAATGTATTAATATTGTAAGTAGCATACTATATCATATTATGTAGTGTTTTTTTTTTAATATTGCTTTTTTCTGCTGGAATTGTCTATTGCCTATTTCCAGATTGTTCTTGCTTTACATCACCTTGGGTGAAGTTCTTCAAAAAGGTAGTAAATAAATAAACTGCAACTCCGTATATGCACTAGAGCAGTGTATCGTAAACTGCGTGCCACCCAAGATTCCAGGTGTGCCGAGAGACGCCAAGGAGAAGGAGCAGCACCGGTGCCAGGACCCTGGGAAAAATGCATCTGGTCAGACCACTACATTGGCAAGTTCAACCTACACTGGCTAAAACAGAATACACAACAAAAACACAAAAATGTAAACACGAACACAATAACCAGCCGCGGCACTATCAACCCAACCGAATTCTGGACCCATTACGAATTACATCCCATTACCAATGAAATTCAGGATTTCCCTACAAGATGGGAAACTTACAGCAAAGAACTCCTAGACCAAATTGCACCATATAAAACATACAAAAAGAAAAATAGACCACCAAATGAATGGTTTGACTGTGAACTACTAACCACCAAACAGGAACTAAGAAAATTGGAGAGAATCTGGCAAAAAACAAACAATGAGTCAGACAAGACAAGCTGGAAACAAAAAATGAAAATATACAAAAACCTGATCAAAGAAAAACGCACTAAGCATTATGCAAAAAAAATTGGTTCTTCAAAAATAAACAGCAAAGAATTGTTCAAACTAGTAAAAACAATAACCGATACAATACAAATACTGAAAAAGGACAACGAGCCCACTCCATCGGCACAAACCCTAGCCAACTTCTTTCAAAACAAAATCACTGAGCTAAGAGCAACCCTACCCACAACCACAACAAACGCTCTTCAATATCTCGAACCCCACGACCAAGACACCAGAGTTGACATGATATGGGACCACCTCGAATACCCAAACTGGCATCAGTTCCTAAATTTATTCAACAAGTACACCAAATCTAACTGTCTACTTGACGCATGTCCCCCAAAAATCATGACAGTTGCCCCTCCAGACTTTAAAAAGGAACTATTCGTATGGCTAACAACCGCCCTTACAAGCGGGACATTAAACAAAAAAATAGGACACATACTAATCACTCCAATCCCTAAAGATCAGAAAACCTCCTCAGCACTGACATCCAATTTCAGACCCATAGCAAGCATTCCCCTTTTCACAAAGATACAGGAAGGATTGGTCAACCTCCAACTAGTAAACTACCTGGACAAATTTAACATCCTTAGTGAACACCAATCAGGATTCAGGAAAGGATACAACACAGAAACTGTCTTAGCCTTCTTACTGAACCACCTCTATGATCTCTTTAGCAAAGGCAAAAGCACACTGATTCTACAATTAGACCTCAGCAGTGCATTCGACCTGGTTGACCACGAAATCATGCTACTGTGCCTTGAAGTAATGGGAATTTCTGGTAAGGCAAAGAAATGGTTCCAAGAATTCCTAACAAACAGATCCTACCGAGTAAATAGCAATGGAAACTACTCCAAACCATGGAAAAACCCGTCAGGCGTGCCCCAAAGCTCCCCCCTATCGTCCACCCTTTTCAATATCTATATTGCCTCCTTAGGTCACCTCCTACAAAAACTAAACTTAATACACTACATTTATGCAGACGACATATCCATACTAATCCCCTTAAACGACATCACAAAAGAAATTGTAGATAACCTCTCAAACATAATGACCGAAATTGATAAATGGACCACCAATTTCAAACTGAAACTAAACGCAGAGAAAATAAAAGTCTTTCTGGCTAGTCCTAACGACAAAATTACGAAAACTTCGATAAAAATAAACAATCACGAATACCCAATATCCAAAAACATAAAAATACTCGGTATCACTCTAGACACACACCTAACTATGACTGACCACACAAACTCAATAGTGAAAAAATGTTTTACACGTTATGGAAACTAAGGACCATAAAAAAATACTTTGACCCAACATCATTCAGGTTGCTGGTACAGGCGCTGATCCTATCCATTCTTGACTACTGCAACATCATCTACCTGGGTATCCCACAAAAAACAATAAAAAAACAGATTAATACAAAACACCGCCGTTCGCCTAATTTTCAGACTAAGAAAAAATGACCACATCAGCCCCTACTATAAAAAGCTGCATTGGCTACCAATAGAAGCGCGAATATTATTCAAATTTGCTTGCACCTGTTTCAGGCAAGTCTGGGGACTAGCACCTTCTTACCTGCAAACTCACTTCATCCTACATAACCCCACGCGAGCAACCAGAAACAAAAACTTCTTTACATACCCAAAGATTACAGGCTGCAGATATAAATCATTCCTGGATAGAACCTTTAAATTCCAAGCGAACAGACAGCAAGTTTGGCTGAAAAACTACTTAAACGAACCCAATCTGACTTACAGCGCATTCCGAAAATCGATCAAAACCGCCCTTTTTGCCAAATTCATTGACCAAAACAGTCCCCTCCCTCACTAGAACTTCCCCCCTGTAATCTCCTTTTCTCTCTCTCAAGAAGCTCCCTTCACATATTAGGTATTCTCTACCCATAGAACCCCAATTAATATGTTAGTACTAAAGTATTCAGATATTCATTACCCATAGAACTCCAATTAGAACGTAAGTTTCCCATTTAGATTATTGTAAAGTATTTAGACTCATTGTATGGTATTGTACTTAGACTTATTGTATTCTATTGTATTGTATGGTATTCAGACTCATTGTATTGTACTGCATTCAGACCCATTGTATTGTATTGTATGCAGAATTATTGTATTGCATTAAGACCTCTTGTTATTCGCTGAATGTCCAGCCTTCTTACAATGTTAACCGCCTAGAAGTCGCCTGACTATGGCGGTATAGAAAAATAAAGTTATTATTATTATTATTATTATTGCCTACAGGAAGCGCCTTTTGTGGCGAGAGGCACGTCCTGTAGGCGGTCTCAGCACCTCTTCCATTCCGCACCCCCCACTGGCGGCTCAGGGCCCGTCCGGAGGGCCTTCACGCATACACGTCAACATCCGCCCACTTCCAGACGTCCTCGAGCCATGGCCACCACCTTTAGTGTGCTGCGGCTTCGTAAAGAATGTGAGGCACTGCAATAAAGCAAAACCACTTGTTTGGTAGAGTTCAGGTGAGTTAGTAATTCTATATTCTGGCAAATTTAAAAAAAAAAAAATCCCTCTAGTGGTCCTTGAGGGGACTAAATTATCCCATTCATTTGCCTTTAATCAGGGCTATAAATCAAGTACAACTAAAACAGGATCCGCCTATTCAAGTGACCTTGGCTGAGTAGACAGCCTTGGTTGGGGGTGATGCTGTGGATGGTGCTTCTGTGGACTGTATGTGTGTGTGTAACTACAGATACATACAAGTGGTTGAGGGATCACATGTATGGGAATATAGGTAGGGCTACCAGAAGTCAGGATTTACCCGGACATTTCCTCTTTTTAGACTGGGTAAGTCTGGATGGCTTTTCAAAACCTGGCACTTTGTTCGGGTTTAGAAAAGCTTCGAGCTCGGGGCCGCGTCA
The DNA here is from genome assembly GCF_902459505.1 of Geotrypetes seraphini. Classification (NCBI taxonomy): domain Eukaryota; kingdom Metazoa; phylum Chordata; class Amphibia; order Gymnophiona; family Dermophiidae; genus Geotrypetes; species Geotrypetes seraphini. Next base: position 28,181,822 of record NC_047095.1, read on the forward strand.
TGGCATCCGCATTTGTGTGATGTCATCGCGTCACACCTGTGCATGCTCAGAGGCCCTCCAAACATAGCTCCGAATTCGAGAAGAGGGGCATGACTTGGGCGGAACAGGGCGGGCCTTGGGGCAGAGCCACACATCCGGATTTTATGGGCTTACAATCTGTCACCTCTAGACCTAGGAGATGCATCACTTGTATGGTGAAGTATATGTGTGTTGGAGGACTGAGGAAGGGTATGTGGCTCAATGGAGACCAAAAGGTCTAACCTCTTGTAACTCTCCTGAATCTGCTTTGGCTTCACTTCAGTTATCTCTTGGGAGTAGGATAGAGGGTGGGGCCAGGGAGGAACAGAGTTGGACAGTGACAGGCAGCAAGTTTCTCTCTTTCAGAAAATTGGCAACCCCTCTGAGTGCTTGAACAGGCCATAGAATGAGCTTACTAAGGGGTTATTTTCAAAAGGGAACGGGATTGGGACATGTATACCGCCTTTTGGTAGTTATACAACCACAGTCAAAGCAGTTTACATATAAGTACTTCAAGCATTTTCCCTATCTGTCCCAGTGGGCTCACAAGCTTTCTAATGTACCTGGGGCAATGGAGGATTAAGTGACTTGCCCAAGGTAACAGGGAGCAGTGTGGGATTTGAACCCACAACCTCAGGGTCCTGAGGCTGTAGCTCTCCATGAAAACTGAGATTTATGTACATAGATGACTTCTTTAAAATTGTCTGGCCTATTTGCAGGTCTGTGAGAGCGTAACTTTACCTAGACTGAGTGCAAACATTCCTAGTGGTGGGTTGAATGTGAGTGGGGTTAGTGTTTACTATTACAACTATTTCTTTATTTATTCAATTTTCTATACTGCTCTCCCAGGGGAGCTCAGTATGGTTTACATGAATTTATCAAACTCCTACTTTATAAAAGTCTCCGACTAACTACTCATCAAATAATAGATGGACTATGCTTGAGAGTATTCTTCCTTCTGATTATTAATGTTATAAATTCATCATTCAACAACCATTTTGATATATCATATGATGTTGGAGAAGGAATACCTCAAGTGCCTGCAGCTATTTATGAGTTTAGAACTAGTCATGTCAATATAGCTTTAATGCAAGCTATCATTGGTCCCTTTAAATTCTCCTTCCTTATTAATTCATGTTATATATACATTACTTTACTTATAAATATCAAATTTCCAATGTATTAACGTTAGCAGACAGTGTTAACTCAATATATATATATGCACTTTTGATTTAACTTTTGCACTTAACTTTGTTTTCTTGACCGAAATTATGGGTGGCCGATGGTATAATCTAGTTGAATTAGACCAGAGATCTCAAAGTCCCTCCTTGAGGGCCGCAATCCAGTCGGGATTTCCCCCAATGAATATGCATTGAAAGCAGTGCATGCACATAGATCTCATGCATACTCATTGGGGAGATCTTGAAAACCCGACTGGATTGCGGCCCTCAAGGAGGGACTTTGAGACCCCTGAATTAGACAAAAGCCTTAAAGTGCTCAAGTGTTGACTTGAAATAGCTTGAGTGCTCTTTAAAGTGTTCAAATGCTTGACGGAACAACTCTGTTTCACTCTGTATAGAGCTTCTTCAGGAGAATTGTAACTGCTGACTCAACCAATTTTCCCTGTCTGTCCTAACAGACTCACAATCTTTCTAATTACCTGGGGCAATGAGAGGATTAAGGGCTAGATTCACTAAACGGACCTACCGATCTGATCCGATCTGATTCTTTTGTTGATCGGGTCCGACAATCCTCCCTGCCCTGTAGCCGCGAATCTAAATTACAGCAGCTGTAAGAAGGTAATTTAGATTCGCGGTTAAGGGCAGGGAGGTTTGTAGGACCGGGGCTGTTGTCGGTCGGTCGGGGAAGTGCCACAAAAGTAAGGGGACCTGGCCGGCTGTGCTGCACCCGGGGCGGTAGAGAAGGAGGGGGGAGAAGGACGCTGAAAGGCCATGGTGAAGACAGGAGGGGGGGAAGGACTCTGAAAGCACTTGAAGACAGAGGAGGGAGAAGGACGCTGAAAGCACATGGGGGAATACAAAGGGGTGGAGAAGGACGCTGAAAGGCCATGGGAAGGGCGGGGGGGGGGAAGGACTCTGAAAGCACTTGTGGAAGACAGAGGGGGGAGAAGGATGCTGAAAGCACATGGGGAAGACAAAGGGGTGGAGAAGGACGCTGAAAGGCCGTGGGGAAGTCAGAGAGGGAGAAGGACGCTGAAAGGACATGGGGAAGATGGGGGGGGGAGAAGGACACTGAAAGGAAATGAGGAAGAGAGAGTAGGGAGAAGACGCTGGCAGGGAAGAAGACAGATGCCAGACTATGGGGGGAGCGGAGAGAAGAAGATGGGTGCCAGACCAATTTGGAAGGGGGAAGAAAGGGAGAGGCACAGTAACAGAGCAAATGGAAGATGCAGAAGGAAGAGAGACAGTGGATGGAAGGAATTGAATGAGAACATGAGGAAAGCAGAAACCAGGCAACAAAGGTAGGAAAAGAATTCTATTTCTTTTTTTTTTTTTTTTGCTTCAGGATAAAGTAGTATATTAGTTGTGTTGATAAAAATTTATAAACATTAGAGGCTCTGGTAGAAACCCGTTTACAAAGTATGTATTCTTCCCAATTAATATTTTCAAATTAATAAAGTCTTTTTGCTTATTTGTAAATGGGTTTCTACCAGAGCCTTTAATTCAGTAGCATAATTAAATGAAATAACTATTTCTGAAGTTTATAGGGACGGGCGGGGACGGAGGGGATTCCTCACGGGGACGGGTGGGGACGGAGGGATTCCTCACGGGGACGGGTGGGATTCCTCGCGGGGACGGGTGGGGACGGGTGGGACTTTGGCGGGGACGGGTGGGGACGGGTGGGATTTCTGTCCCCGCGCAACTCTCTAGTCGGGACTTGATCGGTGAGCTTAGTGAGTCTAGCCCTTAGTGACTAGCTCAGGGTCGCAAGGAGCAGTGTGGGTTTGAACTCACAACCTCTACTACTATTATTTCTAGAGCACTACCAGACATATGCAGCGCTGTACAGAGTCACAAAGGAGATAGTTTACACATATATTTTATAAAATACACATATATGTTGCAAAATAAACCAGGAAATGTGTGTAAATAAATTAGAAAATTTTAATGTGTACTTTTCAGGGGGTCATTTTCCAAAAGGCAACCTGTGTGCATGCTTTCCCTTTGAAACAGATATATTTGTACTTGCTTCACAAGTTAGGCAGCCCCTTATACAATTACAGTCTAAAAACATAAACTTGTAACAATGCATTGTGTTCAGCGAGGGAGAAGAATTTTCTCTTCAGGCCTGTCTATTTCCTCTGATATGGTGAAATAATAGCTTTTCCTGGATATTTCTCCTGGGGTTGTCTGGGAGCACCAAATCAACAGATAAACATCTCTAAATTATCTTTCCCAGGCTGAACTTGTTCAGGGCACAGCAACAGGCAGAGAATGGGACTGGTCCAGCTCTTTGCAGATAGGAAGGGTTCACACTGGTTCCTGGTTCTTTTATTCCCCAGACTTAGCAGATCCACAAGGCTTAGAGCAAACCCCAAGAGCAGTTCATTACAAGGAGGCAGAGGTCATCAGGCTGGTAAACTCCCAGGAGTCGAGCTACAGTCCTGCAGACTGCAGAATCTGTTCTTTCTTCTTTCAGCTCAGCTGGAACCGGTCTTTGTTATTAAATGACATCACATGCGCCTTCATTCACAAATAAAAGAATGGATTTTTAAAATTGTATTTCATATCCTGTTGCGGTGACAGCTCCCCCTGAATAACATGGTCTCTAAATCTGACCACTTGAGGTGACACCCTTGCATGAAGATTAGGACAGAATGATATTCCCTTAAGACTATGCATGGCTGGCTCCAAACAACCCCAGTCATGGCCCAGCAAAGGTAGCACTGCTACCTTACTACTAGACTGAGGCAGGTAGCCCCAATGTCTACAGCAGAGGGCTGAGAACCAGGGAAAGACTAGTAGAAATCCCACAACAGCTCCTAGTGATCTGGATATTGCCTCAGTTACCAAGTTTATTTAACATTTGTTATTCTGCTTATTCAAGCTTCTAAGTGGAGTACATTAAAGTTAACAATGGATAATACATGAAAAAATTCATACACTGTAACAGTGGGAACGGGGGAGGAACTACATCAGTTATAGTATAGAAAACCAAAAAAGGCAAGGAAGGGGACTAATCTGAAAATTTTGGACAGAGCGCTATTAATACTGAACTTAAATAGAAAGGATTTTAGCTTTGATTTAAAACAGCCTAAGGACATTTATTCCCTTAAATAAAGGATTATAAGCTCTCTGGGGACAGGAAAATGTCTACTAAGCCTGAATGTAACTTGCTTTAAGCTACAAGGGAAAAAGATGTAAACTAAGCCCAAAACCCTTTTCACACATGTAGCTGCATAGAGCACACTGTCAAAGTCCTCATATCTCTGCTACGTGTCTTCTGATTGGTGCAGATGCTAACTTGTCATTGGCAAGTAAATTCAGTGCAGAATGTCTGTCATACCTCCAGCTTAAGAATCCAAGGGCAGACAGAAAAAATAGTGATGTGCCTTTGCTAGGGTATATTTTTTTCATTAGCCTGCCTTAAAAAAAATGTGAAGAGCAATTTCGTAAACTGGGGGCTAACATTTACTTGCCCATTGCACTCGCACGGCACCGATATTCAGAGCAATTTAAGCTGACAGGAAGCTCTCCTATCCGCTTAAATCACTTCAGGCTGCCTAAGAGAGAATATTAAGAGGCACTTCACTGGAGAGTACAAAATGAATATCCCCCTCAGACTGCCAAACTAAAAAGTGTACAGGTCAGAGGTAGTGCTGGGGGCAGCACTAGGTGGAAACCACCTTTTTGACATAGACTTCAATCCTTAACCCTACTCTTCTGCCCTCCAACCCAGCCAGCTGATTAACCGTTCCCCTTAACTGTATCCATGACATTCTATTTGTCTTGTAAGCTCTTTCGAGCAGGGACTGTTTTCTTCTTCTTTGTGACTCTGTGCAGCGCTGTGTGCGTCTAGTAGTGCTATAGAAATAATTAGTAGTAGTGGTAGCCCCAGGTTATGTAGTGCCAGAACTCATATAGTGAAGCAGCCAGATTTAGGACAGCTCAAAAGCTGTCCTAAATCTGGACACTTCATTATAGGTGTCAGCAATGAATTTTGAGCCAGCACCTACCTAACTTTTTTTAATTAAAAGAAAAGAAACTCACTACCATGCCTCCATGCCCTCCTCCTCCCCCCAGCCTGTGATGATCTTGCCATCCCTGTAGCCCACACAGAGCAGCCACGTCACTCTGCCCCCTTGTGGCGACCTTTCAAAATAGCTTTCATGACCTCTAACAGCAACTCATGATACTACAGGAAGTACCACGATTTGCCTTCAGTGGTCAAGGTGGCCATTTTGAAAGGCTGCCGCAGGGGGAAGGAACAAGGGGGCTGTGTTCCTGCCCCCAGAGACCCCCGCTAGACCACCAGATATGTGGATAAGCCCGGGGGGGCCTTCTGAGGGGGTTGTTATCATTGGCTGGGGGAGGACAAGGGGCATTGTTGGAGGCCTTAAACAACCTGGGCCAATCAGAGCCTCAGGCCCCTCCATGGTGCATCCCATTTTGGAAGAGATGGGCCATCTGACTGGAGGGAGTAGGCATCCCTCTGGTCAGCCATCTAAAGGTAAGGAGGAAGAGGAGTCAGAGGTGATGGATGCAGTGGGAGAGAATGGGCATCTCTTCTGCTGCTGAAGGGGGGGGGAGGGGGTGTTCGCTTGGCAGCAGGAGAGAGTGGGTATCTCTCCTGCTGCTGGTGGGGGGCTTGTTTGCGGTGGAAGAGAATGGGCATCTCTCCCGCTGCAGGGGAGGGGGCGTTGTGTGGCAGCAGGAGAGATTGAACATCTCTCCTGCTATTTTTGTGCTTTTTTTTTGGGGGGGTGCATTTTTTCTGCGCATGTGCCCATCGCTATCGCCAGCGATGGGCACATGCAATTTAGCGAGTTTTTGCTACTCTCCGCCAACCTCATTTACATGAGTGTTTTTTTTCAGAATGACTCGCTTTTTTAAATTCGCTATCAGAACGGCTGCTAAAGTAGACTGTCACTTTTTAACGCGGTTTTTTGAGAATCTAGGCCTCAGAACACCTAAATGTCAGCACCCAGTTGTAGAAGTGCTTGTTTAGAGCACACTAAATCAATTTAATGCACATTAAGCAACAGATTAATGTACGTGAAATCTATTAGTTCACATGAAGAAGTTCTAACATGCACAAAAATATTTTTATTAGAATGAATGTGAGAAGCAACTTGGAAGAATGTCCAAAAATCAGGAGAAAAAGTCTAAGCAAACTAAAGATGAACTGACATTTTTTATTTTGTGCACATCTCTAGTAAACAATATCCTATCTAGACCAAGAGAATACGTGATTCTATGCACACTAATGGTATAAGAATACACTAAGGTCCAAATTCTGTAACCAGAGCCTAATGTTAGGCACCTATTTTGGAGGTGCCAACTAGAAGGACGCCTATCTAAATTGAAAACCAAGCTCAATTAAGCTTTTTAATCAGCAATAATTGAAACTTGGGTGCCTATCGAGAGACAGCAATTCTGTAACAAGGCGCCTCTATAAATTTAGGCAGCCTTCAAAAAAATAGACGCTATGCATGTTAGGCGTAGACGTGGATATGTGTTAGGTGTCATGACAGAATCAGTGCTCTTAAGGAAGCTAAAGCACTCCCATGGGCGCCTAACTTTTAGTTGTGCCTAGAACTGGCCTATTTATTTGGGCACCTCCAAAATAGGTGCCCATATAGGCACCGTTCAGTGCGATTCACTAAGCAGCCAACTGTACTTGAATCGTGCTGAACAGTGCCTATATCGGTGCCTAACCTTTGGGCGCTTCTTATAGAATTTGACCCTAAATGCTAAGAAGCCCATAGGTATAAAATGGGCTTCTTAGCATTTAGGGTCAGATTCTGAAAAAAAAGTCACTGAAAGTTAGGTGTTGGTGCTTAGATCTGCCTACCAGTGCTTAACTTACTTCCTCCTTTACAATGCCGAGCTAGTGTTTTTAGTGCCAGCCGCAGCGGTAACAGCTCGGACGGCTTTGTAAAGGGGGCTTAAGTGTTGGTTTTAAGTGGCGTGATAATTGGTCATGCCATTAAAGCCCAATTAGAAATTCATTTTAAAAAATTAGGCGCTGCTAGGTGGCCTCAGGGACTGGTGCCTGGGTCCATAGCACCTAGTGGTACCTAGTGACACCGAAGTCTGGAAGAGGGAATGTTTAGGGGTTTTGCCAGACTTCTGCATCGCTAGGACTGTCCGGATGCCCTGTGGGATTTCCAAAACCCGGCATTTTGTCTGGGTTTTGGAAGTACCAGACCTCAGGGTCGCATCTAAAGGGCGTCTGTGGCGTGCGCAAACATTGACGCGATGTCATATGCATGCGCACATGCAGGTGATATCATCAAACTGACGTCTGCGCATTTGCAGACGCAGTCCCGAGCTCGGGGAGAGTCGTGGGGTGGGGCTGAGGGCGGAACAGGATGGAGCTAGAGGCAGGATGGGACAGGGCGGGGCGGAATTTGGTTTCCTCTTTTTTTTTTTTTTTTTAAAGAGGAAATTTGGCAACCCTAGTAAAAGGGCCCTTATATATGGAAAAGGCAAAAGCTTGAAATTAGTGAAAAGGGAATATAATCTTACTTTATAATAAATCTAATGTATAATTAGACTAATCAAAATTTTTATCTAGCCAACCTCACAGAGGTCAGTGAGGACATGAAGGCTGCCAATCAAGTGGAGAAGGCTTCATCTAAGGCAAGACAAATCATGGGCTGCATACGCAGGGGTTTCGTCAGCCGTAAGCCGGAGGTCATTATGCCATTGTATAGATCCATGGTGAGGCCCCACCTGGAGTACTGTGTGCAATTTTGGAGGCCGCATTATCGCAAGGACGTGCTGAGGATGGAGTCGGTCCAGAGAATGGCCACTCGGATGGTCTCGGGACTCAAGGATCTCCCGTACGAGGAACGGCTGGAAAAATTGCAGCTATACTCACTCGAGGAGCGCAGAGAGAGGGGAGACATGATCGAGACGTTCAAATATCTCACAGGCAGAGTCAAGACAGAGGAAGAGATCTTCTTTTTCAGGAGTCCCACGGCAACAAGAGGTCATCCGTGGAAAATCAGAGGCGGGAAACTGCGAGGTGACACCAGGAAGTTCTTTTTTACTGAAAGGGTGGTTGATCGCTGGAATAGTCTTCCACTTCAGGTGATTGAGGCCAGCTGCGTGCCTGATTTTAAGGCCAAATGGGATCGACACGTGGGATCTATTCACAAGGTAAAGGTAGGGGAGGGTCATTAGGGTGGGCAGACTGGATGGGCCGTGGCCCTTACCTGCCGTCAATTTCTATGTTTCTATGTTTCTATGAACAGGGCTAGAAGAAACTTTACAAATTAATCAAAAGTAGTAAAACTTGATAAATTAATCAAAAGCAGTAGTATCAGCATAATGAACTACAGTACATTGCATCTCTGAAGAGAATAGGATTGCTAAACACATAAACACTGAACCTAGTCTTTCCAAATCTCTTTAGTCTAAGACTTTTGTGACTATGTTAATGAAATCATTTATATTGCTTTACTGTTCGGTATTTAACATTCCATTTATCAAATGCATGAAAAACCAAAACGACTGCTGACAGCACCAAATTTATATAAATGATGAAAACATCAGCACAACTAAAAAGAGTAGACATTGCAACAAGCTTAAAATAAAGTGCAGTCCATTTAATTCTCAACGACTCTGGTCAAATAGCAAGTCACTTAGACTAGGAGAAATCTGCAGAAATAGGCAGAAATCTCTCTTTGCTTTAAGCATCAGGAGGTCAGTCTACAAAATACTAAGTGGGGCAGAATGGGTAGATGTGAATTAGAGAATGACACAGGGAAAAAATCTGTCCCCGTCACTGCCCCGTCCCCGGCCCACCATCCTCTGCACCGCCCCGTCACCGCCATTCCTTTCACCGCCCCATCACCGTCACCACCATCCCTTTCACCACCCCGTCACCGCCACTGCCATCCCATTCACCGCCCCGTCACCGTCCCCGCTGCATCCATATAAGCCTTAGTACTGTAATATTTAGCTTATTCCTTTCTTATAAATCAAAGTTCTGGCTGCTGAACTAGAGAAAGAGATGTTCAGCTGGCAGGGCTTTGTTTATAAATTTTTATCAACACAACTAATATACTACTTTATCCTAAAGCAAAAAATAAATAAATAAATAGAATTTTTTTTTTTTTTTCTATCTTTGTTGTCTGGTTTCTGCTTTCCACATCTTCTCATTCAATTCCTTCCATCCACTGTGTGTATTCTCTCTGCGTCTTCCATTTGCTGTTACTGTGCCTCTCCCTTCACCCCCCCCCCCCATTGGTCTAGCACCCATCTTCTTCCCTCCGCTCCCCCATAGTCTGGCATCTATCTTCTTCCCTTCCAGCCTTCCAGCATCTTCTCCCCACTCTGTCTTCCACGTTTTCCTTCACCCTCCTTCAATGTCTGTTCTATTCCTTTCCACCACCACCCTTCCCTCCCTCCTTTACCATCTGTTCCTTTCTACTACCCTTCAGCTCCTCTCGCATGGCCTATCTATCTACCTTCCTCACCTTGAACCTTTTTTGGTATTAGTGCGATAAATAAATTGAAGGAGATATCATCCACAGCTAAGACCAGGGCTAGTTGATGAGGAGTAGATAGGGAGAAAGCACCCGGGGTGGTTGTGAACGAAGGCTTAGGATGCCATTGTCTAAGGAAGTTTACTTGCAAATGAGCCCCAGAAAGCAGAAGGGACCCTCTACTTTTTTTTTTAAACAAATTTTTAATAATAATACTTCCTGTGCCAGCATTTCCTTCACCAGCCCACACTCAAAGGAGCTTCTTGAGCTCTCTACGAAGTTTTCACCCATTGAAAACCCATCATTCCCCCCACTCTCTACTTCCTAGCACTGATTTATCATGCCTTGCTTTGTCACACAGAAGGAAGGGGCCAAAAGCCTCACCTTGAACTGGACTCGAGAGCAAGGAAGCGGGGCGAGGCTGCTCCTTGGCCAACCTGCCCTCTTTTTCCGCACTCTTTCTTCTTGGTTGCACTTTGCCGCCCTCCTCTTCGTTTGCGCAACTGAACACGACTCTGCTGGCAGAAGCGTTGACGACGATGAGCAGCCCGGCTTTCCTCGACTCGTCCTCTCCTTTCCTTTTGGCCGGCGCAGGGCCTTTGCTGGGGGCCGTGTCCGGCTCCTCCTTCGGGGCGCCCTCGTGCAGGTGCATTATGTCGGCGATGTAGTTCAAGAAGAGCCTGAAGCGGGGGCTGTGGTGTTGCTGCACGAGCCGGGCGTAGGCATTCTTCTGGGGAGGGGCGTCCGTCACTCTCACACCAATGAGGCCATTTTCCTTGGGGCGCTTGACCTGAACCCTTCGGCCTCCCGGGCCAGAACCTGCCCGTCGCCGGCTGCTCAGTGTTCAATCTTCTGCTCTGCTACAACTTCCTGTTTCCGGTTACGTCAGAGCAGAAGATTGAACAGTGAGCAGCCGCGCGTGCAGGTCGCCGAAAAAGAAAGCCTGAAAACTAAGGTGAGGTGAAGGGAGGGAGCTGGCTAAGATCGATCGGTCGGGCAGGTGCTGCGGGGACCGCGCGATCCTTGATGCCTCACTGCGGAGACAAGACCATTCACCGCTCCACGGGATGGTGACTGGCCTTGTCCCCGTCCCCGCAGCGACTGCTATTTTTCTTTCCCCATTTCGGCGGGTTACCCACGGCTAAACGCGGCTAGCCGCGGGTAACCGCCACCGTGTCATTCTCTAATGTGAATGGCTTGTTCACTTTTGAAAAATATAAGGAGTAGAGGGGCATAGAATGAAGCTACTAAGTAGTAAATTTAAAAGAAGTCAGAGAAAATATTTCTTCACACAGCATGTAATTAAACTGTGGAATTTATTGCCAGAGCACATGGTAAAAATAGTTAGCTTAACAGGGTTTCAAAAAGGTTTGGGCATGTTCCTATAAGAAACGCCCATAAGCCATTATTGAGATGGACTTGGAAAAATCCACTGCTTATTCCTGGGATACTCAATGTAAACTCTGTTTTTACTCTTTTGGCATCTTGCTAGATGTTTGTGACCTAGATTGATCACTGTTAGAAACAGGATACTGGGCTTGATGAATCTTTGATCTGACCCCTTATGGCAATGCTTATGTTCTATTGTTATGTTCAGTTTTCAGAAGGATTCAGCCTAGTAACTGGAATTATCCAGCTAAACTGGTGGAGTTAAAATTGTTCATCGGATGTGGGAGTAAATAGAGATGTCTAGCTTTACTCATGGTAACAAAGAAGATTCCAGGAGGCAGGGTCAGGTAAAGAAAGAGAAAATGCATATGTATCTTTAATTTGTACATCAATCTATTAAAAATTCACAGGCCAGACAGGCAGGAAGTGCAAGCGTAGGCAGGAAGTGCTAGCCTAGAGTTTTTAAGTTGCTTATACCTGTCAGGTACTGTGTGGTTTGATGGACATTATGCACATTTTAGAAGGAATATTTATTTATTTAATTCGTTTTCTATCACGTCTTCCCCAAAGAACTCAGGACGGATTACAGTTTAATTGATTGTAACTGAACACCATGATTCCTTGTTATCAGAAACTGTGATTTTGAAAATATCTTCTTTTATTTCTTTGATTTGACTCTTCAGGTTTTTTTTCTGGTCCAATCTATCATATTATCCCGGCTAGATTACTGTAATGCTATCTATCTCGGCATAACAAAGACCTGCCTTCAAAGACTCCAACTGATACAAAATATCGCTGCAAAATTAATTTTTGGAAAAAGTAAATATGACCATGTGTCTCCTTTGCTTTTAAACCTTCATTGGCTTCCGGTCTATCTCAGGATTCACTATAAATGTGCATGTAATACTTTTAAAATTTGATATGGTATCTTCATCCCTCTTGTTCCTTTATTATGGAATGCTTATAGATTCTCCTATGTAAGAGGCACCCAACAAATCAAACTCTCCCTTCCTTCAGTGAAAGGAATCAAAGGAGTCAAGAATTTCAGTCAAATCTTGGTTTTCAAATTTTCTCAACTATTGAATGAACTTCCTCTTATTTTAAGGGGTCCTGGTCCTTTTCAACTTTTTCGTAAATCTTTTAAAAACTATTTTATTTGCCAAACACTTTGGAAACTAGTCATATTAATATTTTCTGATTGTTACTTTTTAAAATATTTTTTAATTTCCTGTTAACCGAGTCGAGCTCCATCCTGGCTGAAGACCCGGTATATAAAGCTAAGTTTTAGTTTAGTTTATTATTTATAAATTATATCATATACATCCAAGCAATAAAACTTGGCATAGGAAAACAGAAAAAAAATGCAAGGTAATAATTATATAATCCATTCATAAAATACTCATCTTTCTTTATTCCGCAATGCAGAGAGTAAAGATATTGAATTACATTCAAAAGAAATCACACTAAGGGGCCCTTTTATCAAGCCACGTGTTAACCCCTGCAGCCGGCTAAAAAACTAACGCCTGCTCAATGCAGGCTTCAGTGGCTAGCGCAGCAGGTGGTTTAACGCACGGTATTATGTGTGTTAAACCCCTACCGCAGCTTGTCTTGGCGTAAAAGACAGGAACTTTTTTCTCCATCTCTATGGGCTCCTTTTACTAAGATATGCTAGCGTTTTTAGCGCACGCACAAGATTAGCGCATGCTATAGCATGCTAGCTGAAAAATTACCGCCTGCTTAAAAGGAGGCGGTAGTGGCTAGCGCACGGGGCATTTTAGTGTGCGCTAAAACCGCTAGCGCGCCTTTGTAAAAGGAACCCTATGTTATAAAAAAACAACATCAAGAAATATAGACATTATAGATCCAAAAATGTTGCTCATTTAAAAACAAAGGTAAAGACAAAAGCACATCCTCAATATATTTCTTCATTCCACAAAATAAAATTTTCACTGGGTTGTCAAGGTCCTGTATATTTTCCCGTAAGGCATTCATATCTACTGCCACTGATTTCTGCAATTCCCCAGGCACAAAGCTTTTCTTTCTAGAAGCTGCTGACTTTAAAATGGAATGGGTCCCCTTCCACTAGAGAGTTGACATTCACAACTCTGCTACTCCTCCAGTCCAAAGAGGAACGCCATCCTCTCGACTCTGCAGCGAGGCTCCCTCTCTCCAATCCACAGGACATTATACAACATGACACCCAAATACTTCTTAGACACACTTCTTCTCTACACTCCATAGAGAATGCTAAGGTCCCATCAGGACACACCTTCCAACTGCAGACAGCCTGGAAATGATCCTATTCCCATTTCTTATCAAACTTCTAGAACAGCTTACCTCCTCATATCAGAGCCTTTAAAGAACTTCTTAGAACATAAGAATAGCCTTATTGGGTCAGACCAATGGTCCATCAAGCCCAGTAGACCATTCTCACGGTAGCCAATCCAGGTCACTAGTACCTGGCCAAAACCGAACGAGTAGCAATATTCCATGCTACCGATCCAGGACAAGCAGTGGCTTCCCCCATATCTTTCTAACCATTTTCCTCATTTTATCATAGTCGCCCTTTCAAAAATTAAACGCCTCTACGGTAGATTTCTTTTGCAACGTCACTCCCAGTATCAGCTCAGATTTGATCACCTCTTGCCTAGTTACTCCCTCAACCCTTCACCAGCATCAGTAAGTAATCCTATATGAAGATATATTGCAACACACTGTGGGTTTGATTCTGTATAGGATGCCTAAGCGGCGGCTGAGAATTTCACACAGGCATCCTATACAGAATCGCTTCTGTCCTAACGAACAGATACCTAACCTGCACGATTTTGCAACCGGCGCCCATGTCAACTACTGTCTTGCCTCGGTCTACTAAGCCTTTTATCTAACCCTTCAGGAAAGAGTCCTAGTAATCATATTGGTCTTGAAGAGAGCTGGATTATTTTAATAGCCTGTGATATGTATTATTATACCAAAGTAACAGTAATCTAGAGAGGATGTAGTTCTTTGAGATTTTGGGAGGTATAACAGTCATGTTTATAATTGTTTAGTTATCCATGAGTAGGAAGACAATTCCTACTTCAGTAAAACTATTTTTCTTAAGGAGTCCAATTTTAGACCAAATATTATGTAGGGATGTGCATTAAATCCAAAGACTCTGATTCTAGGTCAGTGCAACTAGTTGATCTCCTCCTGGCCACTCAAGCAGCCAAACTAGACAACCAAATCGCCAATCTACTGACGGCATCCCTCGACTACAAGACTTTTAGAAAAGAAATAAAGACCATACTCTTCAAGAAAACTCTGAAAAAAGAAATAATACCGCAAGTCTCAAACTCCACTTCTCACTAAAGCCAACTACCCCAAACAAATAACCTTACCCATTTCTTACTCTTTTTGAAAATGACCAATTTTTTTTTTTTTTTTGTAAGTTCTTGTTGTAATACATCTTGGATAATTCTTTTGTAATCCGCCTTGAACTGCAAGGTAATGGCGGAATAGAAATCCCTAATGTAATGTAATGTAATGATCTAGGCACCTAACTTAATTTTTTAATTGGCTTAATCAGTGCTGATAATTGAAAGTGCCATTAAAAACCAATTTAAGAAACATTTTAAAAATTAATTAGCCAATAGACACCTAACTCGGTAGGTGCCTATCACTTTAAGGTAGGTGCCTACACTGAGGCGTGTACGGCAAGTAGGCATTGATAGGGGTAGATTTTGGGCATGATTTTACTTAGGCGCAATCATGTAGGCCAAGTAAATGTTGGCCTAAAGTAGCATTTGTGCCTAAGGTTTTAATACCTATCGGTGCCTAAGAAAGCTTAGGTGCCACTAGGCAAGATGCTATACATGGAGTCCAGTGGATGATTGACACCTGCGCTCAACAGCATCTAGGAGCTAGGCGTCATTTATAGAATCAAGGCCAAAAGGTCAGGGAATAACTGGTTAATGCACATTGGCTACCACTTTCCCACAGAATAACTTACAAAAATTTTACTTCTAACATTTAAATCCAGAACTACTCACTCCCTATATCTTATCTCGAACATTGCGATCAAATAATCAAAATCTCTTAATCGTATCCTCATTACGACAAATTGTTTATGGTACAAGTCATGAATCAATTTTCCCTGTAAATACCCCCTTACTATGGAACTCTCTTCCATCACATCTTCATGAGGAATCTTCTCAGGATCGATTTAAATTGAACCTAAAAACGTTCTTATTTAAAGACGCTTTCGATTTATAATCTTTCAACAACTTTTAACTGAACTGAAATCATTCCCTTCCTATTGTATTTATCATCCGTGTCTTACTATCCTATCAATTACTGTATTTCACCCCCTTACCTATTGTATGATAATATACGTTTGTTCATGAGATTTGTATGTGTTTCCCCTTCATTTTAACTATTTTAACTTTGTACGCTGCTTAGCCATTTGATAAGCGGGATATCAAATTTTAATATACTTGAAACTATTTTCCTTGGGTCATCCAGCTATACTTTTGAAGGATGATTTTATAACAGGCCATCTAGGTTGACAGGACAAGAATGTGCCTATTTCAAGCCTATTTTATAAAGATACAAAGGCACCTGTGTCTTTATGAAATAACAGGGGTAAATCAGCACAAATCATGGCTAGACTGAAGGCACATATGTTTACAAATGCTTGGGAGCATGCATAAATGTTAGCGCATAAAGGATGCATACATTTAATATTTTGCATGGTAAACTGTGATTCCACCTGTACCCAGCGCACACTTACATGCGAGTTAAGCAAAAGTAAGCGCCTAATTTGCACCTTGTATAATTTTACACACAAAGGACTAGATTCATAAAATGGCACCTAAAAAATAGGCACTGAAAAAAAAAAAAAATAGCACTCAGCACTATTCTATCTATGGCACGCAGTTAGGCATTGTTCATAGGATAGCGCTTGGCACCAGGAGTCACACTTAACTTTAGGGGTGGCCATTTATACCAACTGGTGTAAATCCTCCTGCCAAAATTAAGCGCAGATCCCCTTTATCCTACAACTGCATACATAAACTGCAGGTCCGCTCCCCCCCCATGTATAAATTTTATGCACAGTTCTGATGCCAAAAATACGCATGGAAATTTTAAATTAATTCCCGTTAGTTCCCATAACTGCTTGTTAAGGTCACAATTACTGGCGCAAATAGGCTTCTTATTCAATTAAATTGCACACCCATTTTTTAGTGCTTTATATAGAATTAGGCTGATAACCCATGGGTTATTTTATAAAAGCTCTTTTAAGTGCACATAACACGTGTTCATGTGTAAGAAAAGTTTGCAAAATCCCCCCCCCCCAATTCAACCCACTCTAAAACTTCTGGGAACGATGATAGACAGATGCTGTACCATGCAGCCACAAATCAACAAAACAATACAGAAATCATTCGCAGTCATGAGAAACCTAAGGAAAGTTTGAAAATTCTTCGACAGAAAACAATTCCAGCTCGTGGTCCAGTCCCTAGTCCTAGTTCTTCTAGAATACTGCAACATCCTTTATCTCCCCTGCCCCGCAACCATGATAAAACAACTACAAACAGTACAAAACACAGCTCTGAGACTTATCTATTCACAGAGGAAACAGGACTATATCACAGCGGCATATCTCAAATCACACTGGCTCCCAATACAAGCAAGAATACTATTCAAATTCTACTGTCTACTATTTAAAACCATTAATGGAGACAGCCCAGCTTACTTGAACAATCGTCTAATCCAAACTACCACTACCAGACATAGGAGAACCCGCACGCCATTCACACACCCTCCTATCAGAGAGGTCAAATGAAAAAAAAACCTGTACGATGGCCTTCTAGCCACAAAAGCAGCAAAACTAGACTACCAACTCTCCAATTTAATGATTACGACCCCCAGACTACAAAACTTTCAGAAAAGAAATAAAAACCATGCTATTTAAGAAATCCTTAAAGACAAACTAACCCTGCAAGAATCAACTCAATCCCCTGTAGCAACCCGCTCCACTCTGTAATACCTCTGGAAATGTCCAGATAACTTCTTATATAATCTGCCTTGAACCGCAAGGTAATGGCGGAATAGAAATCACTAATGTAATGTAATGATCAGTTACATACAAACTTGGGAGTTCAGTTCTTATTCATGGAACATTTGCATTTAGGATCTGATTCTACAAACGGTGTTCAGATTATAAGCGGTGGTAGACAACTTACCGCCGTCTACCAACCAATCAGGATGAACGTTTGTTTTGGGGTTTTTTTTTAAATCCATGCGGTGAAGGACACCTACAATATAGGCGTCTGACTCACTCCACCCAAGGCTGGCGTGGTTTCCACCAGAAATGGCCTTGGGTGACTGTAAGTGTCCCTATGCGTCTCCGTAAGGTACAAAACAGGTCTCTTAAATGTAGGCCTGTAAAATCCTGGCCTACATTTAAGGCGTCTGTTAGAAAAAAAAAAAAAAAGACGTGTTTCTCTAAAGGACACTGATGCATGATTGACACGTGATCAGCGGTGGTCGCCAAGTTCAGGATCTTTTAGATTATCAGACCCTTACTCATTGCTTTGAGGCTTGCTTGCTTCATTTGACAGGCTCCCATCTTCCCAGACTGTGCCTCATCTCCCAAAAATGGATACTGTGAAATGCATTCCAAAGGTTATAAATGACTGCCATTAGTCCTGCTATAGTCCGATAGGGCTTAGAGTTACATTGACCAGGACTGACCCTAGTGATTTAAATAATAATGACAGCTCTATCCATACGGATGCCTTTGCCTCAATGACATCTGTCATTGACGTGTTTTTTTTTTGAAGCAGCAATTGAAGAATACAAGTAATTGTGGCACTTAGTACCTTCAAACAAAGCAAAGGACTGAGTATTCTTTCCTCCTTCATTTCAAAACACACGCAGATAGGGAAAGTTTCTTCCTCTCCATGAAAGGGATTCCAGCAGCGGGCTTTACATACAAGGGCCTGTCCAACGGCAGACAAATGACTATAATATCTTCCCTAGAATCAGATAGTGATTTAGAGTCAAGTGAAAGGATGGAGTGTGAGGATTTAAGCTTTTGTTAACTGGAGGAGGAAAGCATCTGGAAATCTAATTTGTGAAGAAAAGGAAAGACCGATATCAGATGTGAAACACATTCTGACGGCGTTTGCTGGGGGAAGGCATCCAACGCAAAGGAATTTCTCTTCCTCGTTAATTCTCTTTCTGACTTCCTTTAGTCTATTACTTGGCTGCATGCGGTAGTACACAGGAGCCAGCTCTGTGGTTGCCAGTGGGAGCTGAGCACCCCTGATACTGAGTAAGGTCCTTCATTGTGTCCAGGGAGGGGTCATTTGAATTACGTTTGGCACCCCCCCCCCCCCCAATCATTTTGAAATGTTGGTTCCTATAGTGTAGAACAGTGTCTCGTAAACTTTTCCGGCCGGCAGCACACTAAAACCAGTGCCCCGGCTAGAAGGTGCCCGGAAGTCGACGCGACAATGTCATGCACATGTGTGATGTCATCACATCAATGTCCACACATGCATGGAGGCCTGTCTGGCCGCGACTCCGCCATTACAGGGATCCGGGAGGTGCGGGGAGAAGAGGAGAAATGCCGGCCAGGAGAGTCAGCTGACTTCCTGCAGGATGTGCCTCTCGCCACAAGAGGCACATCCTGTAGGCAGGCAGCCACCATAAACAAGTCTCCTCCTCGCCAGTGTGTTGCGGCACACCAGAAATCTCAGGAGGCACACATTGGTGTAGAACATATAGAACTCCATATAGAAATACAGAAATTAAACATTGTTTTTTTCCTTACTTCACTTTTTGATTTTAGTTCACACCTTTTCAAGTGGCAGAAGGTATTCTCCTGTCTCTGTAAGGTGCACAGTGATGATTTGTCATCAATTCCTGTACGTCACGATCCCTGAACGCTTCAAAAGATTCAGCGCTGCTAAAGACGAATGTCTATCCACAATATGTAGAAACCAGTGCAATGATCTTTTGTTGCGCAGGGATAAAACTGTGGAACTCACTTGTGGGGCACATACGGAAATGTGGTAATAGAGTTGCATTTAGGAAACTACTCAAAACACAATTGTTTGTAAAAGCCTTTTTTTGGGGGGGGGAGGGACATTGATTTTTCCTGCTTGCTGATTCTCTGAGGTTCTGATTATTCATGTTCATTTGTTATTATATTCTCTTAAACCTTACGTATGGCAACGGGCGGGGGTGTGGTTTGTTCATCAATTGATCTCCTCCACTTCATTTATCCCATTTGATACTTTTTGTTCTGTAAACTCACTCCCATCCTCTGTATATCCCCAATGGCTTACGCTTACTGAAATACTAGCTAATGTGCAAATGCGCCCTGACTTTATGACCTCTCAACAAACTATTCGTCACTGGTCTACTTTGGCTTTACTGAAAGGTAGGGCGATATCTCTTTTTTATAGCATCTTAAGAGATCACA
The DNA here is from genome assembly GCF_902459505.1 of Geotrypetes seraphini. Taxonomy (NCBI): domain Eukaryota; kingdom Metazoa; phylum Chordata; class Amphibia; order Gymnophiona; family Dermophiidae; genus Geotrypetes; species Geotrypetes seraphini. Next base: position 28,201,381 of record NC_047095.1, read on the forward strand.
CCTTCACCTTTACACCTCAATCCATGAACCATTGGGGCTCTATCCTAAAGACCACGCTTTCTGAAATAGATTGGGAACTCTTCTGGTCATCTACAAATCGTCCTCTATTATCCTCAAGAGTTTCGCAATCAATGTTCTTTGTTATGTGGAATGTAGTATGGACTCCATTTCGAATGTGGAAAGCGAAACTGAAACAAGACCCTACCTGTTGGAACTGTTTGAAAGAGCCTGGAACTCTTGATCACATGCTTCTTCACTGCACTATGGTTCATTCCTTTTGGATTCGTATCTGGGGCACCATAAAATCTATTACCAAATGTTCAGAAGCTATTTCCATAGACATTATAATCCTTCGTTCTCAACACCCTTGTTTCGCACTATCAAACTGTCCTCCTAAACTTATTGACACCATGATTGTAACAGCTCTTATGCACATTTTGAAAAATTGGAAGTCACCCACACTACTAGACTACACCTTTTGGTGGAACTCCTTGAGCATGTACCACAAATTCGAATCATATGCATATGAAAAGAACATGATATCTCGTTTATCTACAAATTTGGTGTGAAATAAATCACCTTGGTCATTCTTAGATTCATATGTTCATTCTGCCTTGTAGACACTTCTGCCTCTCTCTCTTTCTCTCTTTCTTTATCTCTCTTTTTTCTTTTTTATTTCAATTCATCTTCTCTGCTTTTCTACCCTTTCTATTTCTTTTCTTAGCAGTTTCAAATACTCTGAATTCTTCTTACTAATCTACTATATGCAAATAACAGCAATTATGGTTTCTTTTGTTTCTACATCACTATTTCTTATTCAATTTTTATGTATTTGAACTGCTTTCTGTATATTACTTATAATATTCAATAAAATTAATGAACTAAAAAAAAAAAAAAACCTTACGTATGTCAGACATTGTATACCCTCTTCTCCATGCCCCCACTCTTTCTGTGCCCCCGCCCCCGTCCTACACTTTCCCATTCTCCCATTCCCCCCATGCCCACACTTGCGCTCTCCCTTCCCCCGTATCTCTTAATCTTCACCAACGCGAGTGGCTTCTGCCAGCATGCTCCTCGCACCAGTGTTGGATTCCCTCTGACGTCACTTCCTGGCCCCGTGACCCAGAAGTAATTCAGAGGGAAACCAGGCTGGTGCAAGTAACAGGCAGAAGTTGCTCGTGCTAGCGAAGATGATACAAATGAGGGGAGGGATGGCACAAGGGTGGAATGCTGTGGCCGGGTGGAGATGTGACAGTGCCCCCACCGACTTGGCACCCGGGGCGGTCCGCACCCCCCACTACCCTCCTTATTATGCCACTTTGTATACCTACTTTTGTTGAGAGTATATTTTGATGCAAGTGTTCTATCCTAATTTTTTATCGATGAGGTTGTTTTCTACATTTTGAGTTTGATTGTACACTGCCTTGGCCTTTTTTGGTCAATAAGATAAAAATAGTAAATGTTAATAAACTGTAAACTTGATATCAGGTATGACGCCAGCTGATTCCTGAGTGAGAGGTTTCTTCTGTGGGTTTTGCCACTGCTAACGCCTCAGGATGGGTGACCTCAGAAGCTTGTCTGTAATAGCCAGAGATTTGAGCCGACTTCTGTGATACATTTCTTGTTTGACGGGTGCTTCCCTGATGTAATCATCTCCACGCTGTGGGCTTCTTTTCGCCATCAGTTGCGCAACATTGTAGCAGAGAGGATTTTAAAACCAGAGGGCCAGGGGATTTCAAAATAAAGCGTTCACCCGCCTTGATGTTGACCGGCCACCCTCAAGTTCTTTTTCTCTACCTTATGTTTTCTGTTTAAAAGAGTTTTAGTCATATTGAGCTTCTGCTGTCTCAAGCAGAATCCTTCAGCTCTTTTATTTTCCCACTCTTAACTTTTCACTTGGTAAGAAAAGCTGCCAAAATAATAGTCTAGCTTTCACAGTAGATAAAATTATTTCACTCAGTAGGAACTATTAATAGATTTACCTCTTGATACTTCAAACTGATAAGCGAAAAGAACATACAGTATAATTAGAGCCTATTTAATGCATAATAGCTAAGAATTCTGCTGCTAAGCAGTATTGCGCTACAGTGGGTTTTTTTAATGTTACAAAATGTTTTTCATTATAAGTGTGTTGCATTTGCAAAATCTACTGTAGTATGCAAAATCCCATTAATCCATAGCCTATTTGTTTCAGTCTGTCAGTTTAGAGCCAAAACAAGATTTATCCTTTTTATTTAAAATTACTAATGTAGCAACTTGTATTTAGGATACAATTCTAATGTCCTTTCCCAGCATCCCACCATCATATGATACTGCATCCTTTGCTTATTAGATGCCTTTTGCGATGCTCTTGCCAGGATTTGTTTTTGTTTCAATTAGAGATCTTAGGACATGAATATGCCTCAGACTAACTCTGTCACTGGCCAAAAGGAGCTGTTCTGTGTTAATATAAAACTTATCTGGCTGATTTGTTTCTTTACAACTATTAGGTTGAAAGGAGTACAGAGCTCCACTGGGTCTAACCTTCTGATTACCTTGTAGAATTTATCATTGAATACTGCCACTCATTAAGACTGTCAGGCGTACAATTCCATGCCCCTCTCTCTTTGCCGGCGCTTGACAGCTGAATGTTTCCTGATTCTCAAATGTGTTTACACTCTTTCCTAAGCTCTTGTATATGGAGGATAGTCCCAATTAAAAACACAGTTGGCCATCTGCAAATGAAAAGAAAGGCTTGTGATAGGGTTAACTTTTGCACTCCTTCCACAGTGCCCGGTTGAAGAAATTCACCCAAGATGAGGTGAGAATGGGACAGAACGGGAGGGGAGAATGGGATAGAAAATGAATTAAACGAATGGATAAATAAATATAGCCCAAATAAAGGTAATAAACAATTAACGACTGTAAACTATTCAAATAGCAGTGTGCATTATAGCATGGAGGGGCATTTTTGAAAGGACATCTAAATCTGAATAGAAAACCTCCACATCAGAACTTGTATCCTAAGTGGGCCTGCATCTTTTGAAGTTTCCAAGTTTATTTCAAATTTGATATAAACGGTTTACATTGAGAATTGAGTAAAAAATATATACATAATAAAATATAAATAAAACAATGGCAATTAAAACTAGATAGAGGGATAGTGGACAAGCCTGACAGGACTCGTGGCTTTGTAAAAGAGGCTGTAGGTGTTAAAGGCGTCCTTGAAGAGCAAAGTTTTGATTTTGGATCTGAATTTTTGAAGAGAAAGTTCTAGCTTGATGTGGAGGGGAAGGGTGTTCCAAAGTGTAGGAGCAGCGACTGAAAAAAATGGTCTTTCGGGTGCAATCGTAGAATATTTTGCAAGTGGAAGGAATTACTAGCAGATTCTGATTGTTGGAACATAGTATTCTGGTTGAAGAGTAAAGGATCAGATGTTTATCGATGGAGGCTGGAATATTAGATTGTTTTATTTTGTTAGTGAGAAAGAGAATTTTAAAGGTGATGCAGTATGAAACAGGAAGCCAGTGTGTGTCTCAAATAAGTGGAGTGACATGGTCGAATTTCTTTGTGTTATAAATGAATTTAACTGCTATGTTTTGTAGGATTTGTAGTTGCCGGATCTCTTTCTGGGTTAGCCTCGGTATAATGCGTTGCAGTAGTCAATATGAGAGATTACTAAAGAATGGATGAGAATGTTTATAGAGGAGAGATCGAGAAGTAAAGCAATCAAGCAGATGAGTTTTAATTTATAAAAGCACTTCTGAACGACTAAACTAATTTGTTCATGGAAGGTTAAGTTTTGATCTATCCCTAATATTTTAACCTTTGTATCAATCTGGATCGGGACAGAATCTATGCTAATGGGGTAGGAAACAGTATAGGGCTCATAATCGAAAGAGAAAAATGTCCAAAAACTCACCAGATAAGCACTGCAAACACATAACACAGACCCCTACACACTACCCCAGTGATCACCGCCCCCCCCCCCCCATCCCCATAAAAATATTAAACACACCTTTAAAATTCAGCCTCCAGACTATCATCACCTGGCTGCCTGGCATAGGAAAGCCTAGTCATCCAGCACAGAGGCAGCGTGTCGTCTTAGGGGTGGGTTAGGGATCCATAGAGAGGAGGACCCATGCCCATAAGCCCCTGTAATCATTGTATTGATAATGAAACATATGCACTCCCCTATGCACCCCTAAAACCCTTTCTTACTGGCATATAATTGGCTCCTGCAGCCATAAGGGCTATTGGGGTGGTAGATAAGTGGGTCTAGGGGATTCTGGAGGTGGTTTGGGGGGCACCCTTTTTGTGAAGTTCACAGCAGTGCCCTGTAAGGTACCCCACTATTTAGGTGGCATGTCTGGGTGTTCAGTCCATCACTTTGCAGACCCCTCCCACGTCCAACAGGGTTTGTTTTAGGTGTTTTTGACTTGGACGAAAAGTTGGATGGAAATGTGTTATAAAGATGGACAATTTAGCAGCTTGGACGATCAGATCGGTAGGACGTATAATTAGACGATTTTCAAAAGAAAAAAATTTTGGACGTATTTTTCGAAAATGTGTCTTAGGCTGTTTTTTTACTTTGAACGTCTTGCGAGTTGGACGCAAACGGACTTAGACATCCCTTTCGATTATACCCCTCCATGCATTTTGTTTTTGTGACATTCAATGATAGCATATTTTGATGAAGCCAGGCACTGGTTTTGGTCAATTTGAAATTTATTTCTTGAATGTCATCTGTAATTTTGGGGTTAAGAGGGTGCAACAATTGAACGTCATCTGCGTAAGCGTAAATAGTGAATCCTATGGATCGTGCAAATGTTAGCAAAGGGGCTAACATTGAAGAGCAATGGGGAAAGAACGGAACCTTTTTTTTTTTTTTAAGAATCATAATCCCTTGCAGGCTAGATACATGGTAACCTGCTACAGCCATGTTTCAACACAATGTGCCTGCATCAAGGTTCCATAAACTGTAATATGCCTGCCATTTATTTATTTAACTTAAAGCTGCAAAATGTGGCAGGAAAAATATTATTATGGTATTATCTATCCAGTCAAATCTTTATTGATGTAAAGAATAGTAATTGTCTGGATGTACATAAAGCTCTCTTTCCTTTTCAAAAAGACGCCTCAGCCCCACCACTCCGCCGCTTAAAGTGTTTCATATCGCGGGAAGACCCCTTGATTTTTACATTTCGTGAACTTCTTAGTAAAGATCTTAAGGAGCTCCAAACCAACTGGCACAACACAGGCCCCTACAATACTACGAAGGCCCAGTTACAAGGCTTTCATGAACTACTGGCAAATGATGATATAATCATAACAAAGGCCGACAAAGGTGGGGCCACGGTCATTCAAAACAGAGATGAATATAATGTCGAAGCCACACGACAACTGGCGGATAAACAAGCTTATAAACGCCTGGATGGGGATCCTACGACGGCACTAGGGGAAGAAATTCTTGAACTATTGAATGTTTATCACCAACGGGGCGAAATTACTAAAAAAGAATATTTTTTTATGTTTGAAAAACATCCCAGGATACCGAGCATTTCATTCGTCCCAAAGGTACATAAGACTCTCAAAAATCCTCCGGGTAGGCCTATAGTGAATACCCGTTTCTCCATATTAGAACCCTTATCTAAGACGGTGGATTTCTTCCTTAGAGATGAGGTCCCAAAAATAAAATCATACATTAGGGATTCTTCACATTTTTTGAAGACTTTGGATAATCTCCAACTGGATATGACAGACAAATGGCTAGTGACTCTTGATGTTGTCTCACTGTACACGCAGATTCCCCAAGATGAGGCACTGACAGTGATCAGGGAGGTATTGCAAAACAGACCCACCCCCCGCATATCCACTGATTTTTTGATGCAATTGGCCACATGGGTCATTAAGAATAATTATTTTCAACATCACCATCAGTTTTACCAACAAACCCAGGGGGTGGCGATGGGTGCCACCTTGGCCCCCTCGGTAGCTGCCCTATTTATGGCACGTTTTGAAGAAACATGGGTATATCCATCGGTATAGAGCCCTTATATTTGTTTTTGGGGCAGATTTCTTGATGATATCTTTTTCATCTGGCATAGTAATAAACAAGATCTAGAAGCTTTTTTTGAATATCTGAATTCAGTGGACTTGAACATCAAATTTACCATGACATACCACCAAACTAAAATTGATTTTCTGGACATTACTGTTCGAGTACAAGGAGGCAGAATTAATACTTCTTTATTTTGAAAACCAGTCACTCGTAATACCATATTACACTTCACCAGTTTTCATCCTTTTAAACTCCGTTTTAACTTACCTGTTGGGCAGTTTTTGCGGATACGCAGGATCTGTTCCACTTTAGACGAGTTTAAGGTACAGGCTGCTAAATTGAAGGTACGCCTCCGCAATAGAGGCTATCCGGAGAGGTCTATAAAGCAAGCTTTTTATAGAGCTAAATTTGCACACAGAAATCTGTTGCTACAGGAACCATCTAGTGAGTCAGATGAGAATGACAAACTCACTTGTATCCTTCCTTATTCAAGAGCAGCGAAAACAGTAGTAGATATGTTTAGGAAATACTGGTTCATAGTGCAACCCCACAAATCCCTAAAAATTTTTCCCAGGATAGCGTACACACGAGGCATCACCTTAGGACAACGATGCAATTTCCAAAAGTATGGAACTCGCCCTGGGGAAGGGGAGGTGGGTAACCATGGTATATGTGGTCGATGCCAATGGTGTCCCTTTGCCATCCAAGGGGACTCTTGGCAGGTCCCGGGGAGATCGATGACTTTAAAATCTAAACATAAGACGGACTGTAATTCGCAGGGGGTCATCTATATTATTACATGCCCCTGCGACCTCGTATACGTGGGACGCACCAATAGAAAAATAAAGACGAGATTGACCGAACATAAATCTCGCATTCTCAATCAGAACATACATGCACCCTTGGTAGAGCATTGGATGCGTTGTAAGCATTCTATTTCCGATTTTAGATGGCGGGTCATAAAAATAGAGACGGGATGGGCTGGGGAAGGTGACCAAATTAAATTAAATGAGAGCGAACAGAGATTCATTTTTTCATTGGATACTGTTGAGCCAAACGGGCTCAACAATGAGATCGAATGGGGGACATTGTAACTTCTTGCTGGGACCAATTGAATAGCAGGGGGCGGAGTTAGCATTGAAAAGGAGACTATTTAAATTTAGTCCGAAGGACGCCGCCGCCATCTTATTCTCATAACTACAGGAGTCGGATGACAGCGTCACCCTTGGTGAGCGATTGTTGTGGATATATTTATAAGTTATAATATCTTATCTATTAAGGGCAGTACACAATTGTATGTAGCAGCTCTTCTTATTCTATTTTTGCAGGGAGACCCTTGATAAAACACCAGGATGTGTGAAACATGTCGGGTCTGACTCCCTGGGTCTTTGGCTGAGATAAGTACTAAGTACTATTTACCTTCCAAAGGATATAAGTGGATAAACTAGTTCCAATTAAAATATATATTCTATGATAAACTAAATAAATAAGCAAAGAAAAAATAACTTATATAAAATTTGTTTCAAAAATTGACAGCCAATGATGAAGCACCACAATATGCTTCCCGCGATATGAAACACTTTAAGCGGCGGAGTGGTGGGGCTGAGGCGTCTTTTTGAAAAGGAAAGAGAGCTTTATGTACATCCAGACAATTACTATTCTTTACATTTATTTATTTAAAACATTTATATTCCACTCTATCAACATTTCTAGGTGGATTCCAACAAACATATATAATTTATAACAGACAAACAATTATTTAATGAACTTCAAAACACTTAGGGCTCCTTTTACAAAGGTGTGCTAGAGCCTTAGCGTGCGGAATAGCGTGCACTAGCCTCTACTGCCTCCTTTTGAGCAGGCGGTCAATTTTCAGCTAGCGCGCGCTAATCCGGTGCGTGCGCTAAAACCGCTAGCGCACCTTCGTAAAAGGAGCCCTTAATGGAAAAAAAAAAATCTAGAAAATCGGTATTGATATAGCTCCCGAAACAAAAACGTTTTCAACAAAATCTTGAAACAGTCAACATCACCAAGCCTTCACAGTTGCTCGGGTAATCGGTTCCATAACAAGTAGAATATAGATTTCTTATATTCTTCGCAGTGAATTTCATGAACAGATGAGACCACCAGGGCATGACTGTTCAAGGAACACAAGTTCCGTGTTGGTTGATAAATACAAAGGAAGTCTAACAAAACTAGGGATCTCCTGCCAGCTAATGTTTTAAAAACAAGTAGCAACAGTTTATAATAAATACGATCCTCAATTGGCAACCAGTGCAATTCTTTAAGAACAGGAGTGATGTGTTCAAATCTAGAAGTTCCAGTAATTAAACTTGCCACGGAGTTTTGAGCAACCTGTAAAGATCTCAGATATTTCTCAGGAACACCCATTAGCAAGTAATTACAATAGTCAGAATGTGGGAAAAATCAGACTGGTTAACGCTGACTTCAAAGGGTGCAAAAGCCTCAGCTTAAAAAAGATTTTTTAACAATATAAGAAACATGCTCTTTCATCTTCCAAAAAAAAAAAAGTATCCAAATATACTCCTAAACTTTTAAGTGAACTTACATATGAAATCGTCATTTCCTTAAATGTAACCAGTGTTGGAAAATCATGAACAACTTGACTCAAAAGCATAATTATTTTCATCTTCTCCACATTCAATTTGAGACGATTTATCATACAGCCAATTACTGACCTTATCTAAAGAGAAATTCAAGAAATCTAACGTTTGCATTGTGATTTGGCAAAAATCCTAAACACAAACTAAATATCGTGAGCATAAAGATGATATTCAGCTCTCAAAGATGTCAACACTTACATAACTCTGATTAGTATTCTAATCTAATCTAAACCTTAAGTTTATATACCGCATCATCTCCATGAGTATGGAACTCGACATGGTTTACAAGAACTTAAAATAGTAGGTAGAGAAGAAGAAAAAGGATTACATGAACTTATGTGAAGAAGGGGGGAGAAAAAAGGGGGGGAAGGATAGAGTTACAATTTGCTGAAAAGCCAGGTTTTCAGTTGTTTGCGGAATAACTGAAGTGAGCTCAGGTTCCGCAATGGGGAGGTGAGGTCGTTCCAAAGACCTGTGATTTTGAAGAGAAGGGATTTTCCCAGTTTGCCTGCATAGTGGATGCCGCGTAGGGAGGGGAAGGCTAGTTTATACCTTTGGGCAGTTCTGGAGGAGTCGGGACTGGAGGAGTTGAAAGACAGTGGGATAAGAGGAGGGAGGATGCCATGAATGATCTTAAAAGCCAGGCAGGAACATTTGAAATGGATTCTGGAGATTATTGGGAGCCAGTGAAGTTTGGCAAGGAGTGGGGAGGCATGGTCAGATTTGCGTTTTGAGAAGATCAGTTTGGCTGCAGTATTCTGGATTAGCTGGAGTCTTAGAAGACTTTTTTTTGATAGATTTAAGTAGATGGCGTTGCAGTAATCTAGTTTGGAGAGGATGATGGATTGGACCAGGATGGCAAAGTGTTTTTGGCTGAAGTAGGATCTAGCTTTGAATGTTCATAGGCAGAACTTGTAATGTGCAGTTTAAGGACATTCAAGTCATTTACAATAGGCTCTCACCAAGTGTCAAGTTTTATTAAAATTTGATATAGTCTCCTATTAAAAAAAATAAAAAAATTCTAGGCGAGATATAAAATAAAAAATTTACAATGTTAAAACCATATAGACATAATGCCAAGCTACTTGAACATGGAGGGAAGAAGGGAAGAAGCTACATTTGTTATAGGATAGCTGAACAATTAAGGTAAGGACATATTGTAAGGGGGAAAAAATTAAGGAGAATTTTAATTAGAAATAGATGTTTCAAAAATTAGAGCTATAATGAGAAGCATCTTTAAAGCTATGAGGATGCTTTAAAAAAAAATTTATAATGAGAAGGCATTTTTAAACAAGTGGCTTTTCCGTTTCCCTTTAAAGTGGTCAAGTAATTTTTCCTCCCTTAATTCTAGGGGTAGGGCATTCCACAGCTGAGGACCACAAGGCAGCAGGACACTTAATGGAGGTGTCCACTTACAGAATTTCCCCCATGGCATCCTAGCAGTGCTAATGACTTGCAGTCAGTTTGATAAGCCAAGTAACAAGAGAGAACACCTTCACAAGATGAAATGTGCAGAAAAACACAGCGAAGATGACCAATGGTGCTAAAACCTTCATTGACTCACAAGGACCCCAACACATATGTGTTTCGGCCTGCATCAGCGGTCTTGATGAATTAATGCAATATTATTATGCCTGATTATTTTGTTCATTAATTAAGCATCCATCCGACTAATTATATTATACCTCATTCCCTGAGTCCGCTAAAAATGTGCGAGTACACTTCACAAAACCTGTGGATGGTAAAGAAACCAAGAGACGAATGTGCGAATCAATTCAGGTTTTAACGCCATTAGTCATCTTTGCTATCTTTTGCAGTCACAGATTAACATATTGACCCCTATCTTTTTCATCCCCATCCCATCTCCGTAGTTTTGTTTCCCATCCCCATTATGGAATGCATTGCCGGGTAATTTAAGATTATGCAGAAATGCTGTACATTTCAGGCGATTATTTAAAACTTGTTTGTGGCAGAGCACTATAGTTGACTATTGATATTCAGAAAGAGGGATGAAATGTGGAGTTAAAATATACATTTTTTTAAAATATGTTTGTGAGTCATTTGTTGAGAATCAATTATGTATGTTTTACTGTAATCCACCAGTAATAGCCCCAATACATTTAATACTGTGGGCTTTCTCCAGGCATTAAGGGGAATATGGCATTTTCCAAGAAAATCAAAATGAGCTGGAGTCTTTATTGCTAATTAAGGACTCCTTTTAGGTTCAAACAATTTTTATTGATGCAAACACAGCAAATACAACACCAGCGCACCCCAAATGTGCACAGTACAAATAATAATGCATCATCTATAATAATGCATCATCTATAAAATGCTAAGCGCGCATGCGCACTCTTACCACGTGCTTCCCTGATCTCTGATCTGTCGGGCTGTGGCAGTAGGAGTGCGCATGCGCGCCAGAAAAGCCTCCCTGCTCTCCATCTCGCGCCGCTGCAGAAACGGCCCTACACTCGCGGCTCGGCTTCAGGCTCACTTAATCCCTTGCCGCCCCCCTTCCCTTCCCGCGATCCGACCGGCTCACTTAGTCTCTTGCTGCCCCCCCTTCCCTTCCCGCGATCTAACCGGCTCACTTAGTCCCTTCCCGCCTCCCCCCCCTTTTCCTTCCCGCGGTCCCAACTCCAGCAGCCTGCAGCATTCTATACATGCTGCTTCGGGGCCTTCTACTGCCCTTATTTACTCTGGCACGTCCCTGATGACATCATCAGAGACGCAGCAGAGCAAATCAGGGCAGTAGAAGGTGTAGAGTGCTGCAGACGCTGCTGGAGTCGCAGATTTGTTGGGACCGTGGGAAGGGAACAGGGGGGGCGGGAAGGGATTAAGGGAGCTGGCCAGATTGCGGGTATGGAAAGGGGGGTAGGAGAAACACTGCTGCTGCACAGGGAAGTAGTGTGGGGGGAGGGATATGGAGGGGGAGGGAATGCTGCTGTGGCTGCTGCATAGGGAAGTGGGGGGGGGAGAGAAATGCTGCTGCATAGGAGGCAGGGAGAGATACGGACAGACAGAAAGAAAAGAAGAAAGACACAGGGGCAGGGAGAGATACAGAAAGACAGACAGACAAAGGGGGCCAGGGAAAGAGACAGACAGAAAGAAAGACAGTGGGAGAGAGAGAGAGACAGAAATATATTCTAGCACCTATTAATGTAACAGGCTAAAATACTAGTATACAATAATAGAACAAGCATATACAATAAAAGAGTAACATCAACCAAACTCCCTCCCCTTCCTTCTCTACATAGGGCAAGTGAGATTAATGAAGGTGGAAAGGTACTCCAAAGCCTTGTACTCTTATGAATCCCAAAAATGTCACACCACCCCTTCCTCCCACCTGAACCACTTATCCTTTCTTTGACTAATTGCCAGAACCTTCAATACACCCCATTTCCCCTCCTCAAACCCCCCTCTCCTCTCCTCCCCACCCAATGATACTCTCCACCCCGCCCCACCAGTACTCACTAATGCTGGTGTTGAGGTCTAGCGCGTGTGGCAATGTAGCGGACGCTATTCTGTGTGTTAAAGCCCTAACGCGGCTTAGGGCCTGTTTTACAAAGCCACACTAGCGGCTGCAGCGCAGTAAAGGCCCCAAATCCCATAGAGAGTTAAAGGGCTTCGGGGCTGTTGCCGCATGGCAGCCGCTAGCGCAGCTTTGTCAAACAGGCCCTAAGCCGCGTTAGGGCTTTAATGCACGGAATAGCGTGCGCCACATTGCCACGCGCACTAGACCTCAACGCCAGCATTGAGCTGGCGTTAGTTCTAGAAGCGAAGCACGTGGTGCAGTGCAGCGCGTGACAATTTCCTGCGTGCGCTAAAAATGCTAGCGCACCTTAGTAAATGGAGCTCTAAATTACCAGTCCACATCACCATGCATTGCTTTACTGTTTCCTAGCTAAATATTTGCATTTCATACTTAGGACAGACTGTGCCGATAGAAATATATCCTAAATCGGTTAGCGCGCCTTAGTAAATGGACCCCTAAGTCTAATTTGGACATCTTGAGAAGTGTGTCCAAAAACTGAATGGAGACAATGTCCATTTTCGAAACCACTAGATGTCTGTCTTTTTTTTTTTTTTTAATTGCCTATCTAGACTTCTTGGCCCTTAGGATGTCTAACCTTTTTGGCCATTTTGGGAAAAAAAAAAAGTCCAAGTTAAAAATGTTCAAAACCAAGTCATTTGAATGTAGGGGTGTGTGTGTTGGGGGGGGAGGGGGGTCACAATTTAAACTACACCAGACACACAAACATGCCAGCAGAACAGTGGGGCACCTTAGAGGGCACTGCTGTGAAGTTCGCATAAAAGGTGCCAGGTATACTTCTCACCATAACCCCCTTATAATATACGGTGAACCCTCCAAAACTCCCCCAAACCATACTATTCCCACCTGTCTACCATCCCAATAGCCCTTAAGGCTGCAGGTGTAATCTATATTACATTACATTAGAGATTTCTATTCCGCCACTGCCTTGCGGTTCAAAGCGGATTACAAAGAATTACATGAAGAAGATATCTGGTAATTTCTAGAGGAGACAAAGAGTAGATGAGGTTGTTTTGGGGAGTCGGGAAGGTATTGGAAGTGGTATAGGGAGGTGGGAAGGAGCTAGCGTTATTAAGTAGTTTGCAGGAATTTCTTGAAAAGTAGTCTTTATTTCTTTTCTGAATATTTTGTAGTCTGGGTTCATATTAGTAGATTGGAGATTTGGTTATCAAGTGTTGCTGCTTGTATGGCTAGGAGGTTGTCATATAGTTTTTTCCATTTGACTTCTTTGACTGGGGGGGGGGTGCATGAATGGAGTGTGGGTTTTCCTGTGTCTAGTTGATGTAGTTTGGATGAGGCATACTACATCTACATGGTATGGCAGTATAGTAGGATTTTGGTGGGCTCACACTTTTCACCATAAATGTAGTTAGAGTGGGATATGGGCCTGGGTCCCCCTCTCTATGGTTCACTACACTGCCCAGAAGACAAAACAACAAAATGCAAATAGCACCAAAAGCTTCCACAAAGGAAATGAAGAAGCAAAACAACAAAAGATAATGGAACAGAAAATCAGATGTACCCGTTTGTAGTTTAATAAACATACAAAAAAAAAAAAAAAAACCAGTCAGAAGTGACCCACAGAATGAAACCAAATAATGTATAAAGTACAGATGACCCAACGCAGGTCATGTTTTGGCAAACTTAAAATGCTGTCCTCGGGGGTCTTATTGGGTCTTTGGCTGTCTTAAATATAAAAAAATACCTCTTATTCCAAGTGATAAATATCCATTGTGATATATGATTCAACCACTCTTAATAGTATAAATTTCATAACTTTACTGAAGCTTCGGACCTCAGAAATACCACTCATCGCTCAAATGTTTATCATAGCGATAACATTGACGTGTTGTCTTCTCACTGGCCTACTTTTTTATCCTAATTGGATTTCAATATTTAAAGTGCAGTTTTTAAAGTGCAACAGTTTCAAAGTGCATAAAAAGTGCCTTAAAGTGCTACTAGTCAAATGTTTTTCATATGTACTAAAGGTTTATGACTTATCTCAGTTTTTATGATCGGGGAAACTCGGATCCGACATGTTTCACGTATTCAACGCTTTATCAAGGATCGTTTCCCACAATCACTCTGTCGTTTATTATTCCCCAGAGCAGCTAAAGGACTTCCTTGATGTGAAGAAAATTATAAAAGATTAACTTTGGGATAAGAAAAATGCGAAAGGGGTCAAACTATACCCTTTCCATAAGATTTGGATGTAACTAAGCTCCTTGTTATTTTCTTTTGTCCACACCCTATTATTTGAGGTCTAAAGAAGGGTAAAATTATTGTTTTCTTTAGGCTAGATTCATTAAACTCACCTAAGCGATCTGATCCTTGGCCGATCCGTGGCCGAGTCTTCCCGGGTGACTGATTCACAAAGCGTCTTCATGCAAATTGCAGCGATTGGAGGCACACCTCACAGCGACCCCATTGATCGCTGCAGAGCGATCCAGATGCATACGCAGACCATCTTCTTAGTTTGTAGATGCGGTCTGCGCATGCACTGGCTCGCCACACATCAAAGCGAGGTCAAAACAAGGGGGGTGGGGGAGCTGGAACAGAACATGCTGCAGGGGAACCAGGAAGCTGGCAATGCTATGCTGATATTTCTACGATCTGAAGTCTCAACAAAAGCCCAAATATTTGCCGATCGGTACAGATTCCATCCCACGTACCCCACTCCCTGCATTCTAAGAATTATTCCTTCATGTTTAGCCACAACTCTTTCTGCATTTATTATAGAAGGTTGCCGGTTACTCACGAGCCTATGATTTTAACCTGCAAATTTAAAGCAGGGCTGCACTATGGCGTGTTCTGTTCTGTTCCAGTCTGGAACAGAACAGAACATGCCGTAGTGCAGCTCCGCTTTAAACCCGCGGGTTAAAACCATGGGCTCGAAGGGTGTCAGAGGGTGTCAGATCAAAAGCGCGCCGGGACAAAGGCGCGCCCAGACAATTGAGCGCAGCGCAGAGGCGCGCACCGCTCTAAATTACTGTTTTTAGGGCTTGCGCTGCGTTGTGGAGGCATTGTGGGGGATGTGGGGGGTTGTAACCCCCCACATTTTACTGAAAACTTAACTTTTTCCCTGTTTTTAGGGAAAAAGTTCAGTTTACAGTAAAATGTGGAGGGTTACAACCTCCCAAACCCCCCCCATAACGCCGGCGCGATGTCTATTAAGTAAACTGGGGGGGTTCCCCAACAAAACCCCCCATCGGAGCCCCTAAAAACTGTAATTTTGTGCGGCACGCACCTCCGTGCTGCGCTTAATTGTTGGCGCGCGCTTTTGTCTTTCGCGCCATTGTCTATGAACCGTGGCAGAGAGCAGGGTTTTTGCACAAGGGAGATGTTTTATTTCAGGGCTGCAGGGCTGGGATTTCAGGGCAGGTAGAGAGCAGGACAGTCGGAAAGGATGTGAGCGACTGGTCCTCAGCAGTCGCTTCTTTTTTGATCAGCTAGCCCAATCGGTGTTCCTGAATTTGTTTAGTGAATCGCTGCCTTCCTACTTTTGGATGCCATTTCCCCTCATTTGCATGCACGGATCGGAATGGGTGCAGATCAGATCGGGAGGAAGGTTAGTGAATCGGGTCGGGGTCACAAACTGGTCGGGATACGATCGGTAAGCTTAGTGAATCTAGGCCTCTATTGGAATTATAATTTTCCTGTAATATTGTTGGTCTCTGGGTTTCTTTTAACAAGAAAATGTCTTGTGAAGTTATTTTGAAATGCAATAAAAGTATATATTTAAAAAAATAATAATAATGTAAACTGATCTGAGCTCCCCTGTGAAAGCAGTATAGAAAATTAAATGTAAAATATAAAATAAATGTAAATTAAATATAAAATAACATATCTTAACCATGTCCATGTTGATAAGAACATAAGAATAACCTTACTGGGTCAGACCAATGATGACCAATGGTGGCCAATCCAGATCACTAGTACCTGGCCAAAACCCAAGGTGTAGCAATATTCCACGCTACCAATACAGGGCAAGCGGTGGCTTCCCCATGTCTGTCTCAATAATTATGCTGCTCCATGCTGTTTTCAGTGTAATGCAGAAACTTTCAGCACATACTCGTGCTAAAGTCGTGCCATGTCCTGCCCCTACAACAATAAGCTTACATTGGGCCGGGGGGAGGGGGGTGCATAGCAGGGTGTGAGAATGGGGATGTGGATTTTTACTCCAGGAACTTGTCTAAACCTTTCTTAAAACCAGCTCCGCGGTTGTTCCTGGAAAGCCCCAAATCGCACCCCTTTTTATTTTGGATGTACAACTTTGAGCATCTAGTGATTTATACTGTATGTCCAAGGTAATATACAGTACACGTGTTTAACATATAGAAAAAAAGAATTAAAAATGAAAAACTAAAACCCACAAAGGAAAATATAATTTCCCAAAGCTTCAATAGCACCTACTTTCCTTTCTAGAATAGGTGCCATGTAAGTGCCCTCTATGCATCTAAATGTAAACTCCCAGTTATAAAATTGTCCTTCATGTGATTACATACGGCCTTTACTTGGAGGGTCCATGGTTGATGACAGCCCACTCATAGCAGCATTCACTCATAGGATTACCCCTCACAGCAGTAATGAGTGATCATCTGGTCCTATCGCAGATAAGAAAAGCAGAGGAGCTCAGACCTTACGATGCAAATTTGATAACCTAACTAGAAAAACAGTTATTCAAATTTTTCATTTCTAAATGCAGCACATCAACCTGGCCAGCCGCATAAATAATTTTGACATGATAAGTATGCAAGGGTGATAACTGATAAGTGCAGTAATTATCTTGCTTTTTAGATTATATTAAAATGAAAATTCTGATAGAGTAATGAAAAGAGACAATGCAGACAAAATTGTCTGTAGAGCTTTTGGGTGCATCTGCGTTATCTCTGTTACACACCGTATTGAAACAGAGAAGCTGTCACCAATCCTGCTTCCTGAGTATCTTTTCATTTCTACCAGGAAGTCATGAATAAATTGTGGAAAAAAAAAAAAATCAACCAATTTAAATGGGGATTGGTTTTGCTTTTCAAACATGTAAATAAACTTATCAGGAACCTTTTGGGTCCTCAAGGATAGGATATTTTGTTTTTGATTTTTAGTTTACATAACTTGCTTGGATTGGTTATCCAATAATAAGAGATCCATATGTGTTGAGCAGTTCCCTTTCCCTTACCTAGCCCCCAAGGTTTCCAATATCTCATATCCCCCCACAGGGCCGCCATCAGAAATTTCTGGGCCCCTTACTGAGCAATCCTATTGGGCCCCCTACGCACCCCTTCCCCCCCCCCCCCCCGACACCCTCCCTTCTTCCATGGGCCGAATACACACATACTTTTCTGCTAATGCTCCACCTAAGCCAGTCCCGTAAAATCTTCTCACGTCCATTGGGTGATTTGGTATAGAGGAGATATTCATAAAAAGAACGTCCGTCAAGATCTTTACTCATAGACTGTGCCATTTGCTTTAAATCATCTTCCATCATTAATCCAAATTGCACAATTCTTTCTCTGTCTTTGTCCTGAATGGCATCTGGCCACATTGCTGGATCCTTCCAGTCAACAAATTTATGAGCAGGCGCGGAGAACGCATTTTTAAACAAATGTAGTTTATCCTTGTACTCCTTATGTAATTTTAATCATCTATGGATATGTTTGTATGTTTATTGTTCAAATGGTTTTATTTATTTCCCCAAATTTATTTTTGTTATATGCATTGAAAATATTTGATATTGCGTTTAAATCAAAATCTCAATAAACTTGAAACGAGTGCCCGTGAGATTGTGGGAGGGTAAAATACTCAAAACTTAGAAGAATAACAATTTACTTAAAGTTTTTGCTACGCCAGCTTTCTGGTATCTTTACATACAGTGGCGTATGTAGCATATGTAACACCCGAGGCCCATCATTTTTTGGCACCCCCCCCATCTGTAAGAAAAACATGATTTTTAGTAACAAACCACACGTCACACATGAGTACCTAGAAAAGGCAGCATCTTACATATTGCAGTGAGCAGTACATCAATACACCCATTGTAAAACTAAACAAGCCAGACCAGCACAGATCAATCCTACACCGTCAATCCTAACAGAAAACCATGTCTTTCGAACACACAGAACACAGAAAACACCTTCGCCTAGTATGGAATATGTCATCACAAACTAACCCCTCACTCTTTTACAAAACTGTAGTGTGGATTTTAGCCACAGTGGTAACAGCCCTGACGCTCATAGAATTCTGAGCATCAGAGCTGCTACCACCATGGCTGGCACTAAAAATCGCTCCACAGTTTTGTAAAAGGGGGGATAAAATAGAAATACACAGTTTCAACGCTCTAGCTCAGAGGTGCCCAAACATTTTGAGCTTGTGAGTTACTTTAAAATGATCAAGTCAAAATGATCTACCAACAATAAAATTAAAAAACACAAAGCACACTATACCTGAGAAAATGTTAATTATCATTCCTATTCTGGGTTTTTTTCAAAGAGGTCAAGGCAGATGACTCTATGCGTTGTCACCTCAGTAACAACCATACAAAAATAGACAAATATACCCTCCATCCTTTTTATTAAACCACAATAGCAGTTTTTAGTGCAGGGAGCTGCGCTAAATGCCCAGCGCTGCTCTTGACGCTCATAGGCTCCCTGCGCTAAAAACCACTATTGTGGTTTAGTAAAAGGGGACCATATTGTAAAATATAGACAGCAGATATAAATTCAGAACTGTGCATAGTAAGTGAAGGGAAGTTTTCATCTCTGGGAATTTACCTAATTAACTATTAAGTTATTTGGGCAAATTCCTTTGAAAACTGTGGTAATACTGCCTCCACTTTGCTAAATTTAAAATAAAATCATTTTTCCTACCTTGTCTGATGATTTCTGGTTGCACTTTCTTCTTCTGACTGTGCATCCAATCTTTCTTCCCTTCTATCAGCCTGTATGCTTTCTCTCCTCCACATCTCATTCCCTCCCCCAACTTTTTCTTCCTCTCTCCCTGACCTTTCTTTCTTTTTTTCTGTTTCTCTTCTTTCCTTCTGTTTCCCTGCCTGCCCCCTTTCTTTCTTTCTCCCTGCCGTTCCCCAAGCCACTGCCACTGCCATCGGGGAACAGGACCCACCAATGGATAACAGACCTCAAAACCGACGCCGACGCATGCTCTCCCTGCTTCGGGCCGTTCAGTCTTCCTCTCCCCGACGTCAATTCTGCCGTTGGAGAGGAAGTTCCGCCCAGCCAGGCAGTGATTGGCTGGCCCGAACTTCCTCTCCGACTGCAGAATTGACGTCGGGGAGAGGAAGACTGGTCGGCCCGATAGATTAGATCGCCAAGACAAAGTGAGTCCTGGGTGATTGACTCACTTTGCCTTGGCGAGCTACTGGCGCCCCTGCCTTAGAACACTGCCTAGGACCCTGGGGGAGCCCGGGCCCCCTGTCAGCTCCGGGCCCCTGAATGCAGGACTGGTAGTACTGCCCTGATGGCGGCCCTGTCCCCCCATGTAAAACATCTCTCCTCTCTTCCCTTCTCCCTGCCACCAATACTAGCCTACCTCCATCCTGCAGCAAAACTATGGCACAGAACCTTCAAAACAAGGGAGAGTGTGGCGCAGTGGTTAAAGCTACAGCCTCAGTACCTTCAGGTTGTGGGTTCAAACCCACGCTGTTCCTTGTGACCCTGGGCAAGTCACTTAATTTCCCCCCCCCCCATTGCCCCAGGTACATTAGATAGATTGTGAGCCCACCAGGACAGGCAGGGGAAAATGCTGGAGTACATGAACAAATTCATGTAAACCGTTCTGAGCTCCCCTGGGAGAACGGTATAGAAAATTAAATAAATAAATAAAACATCCCCCATTCTCACACCCTGCTATGCACCCCCCTCCCCCCCTGGCCCAATTTAAGCTTATTGTTGTAGGGGCAGGACATGGCACGACTTTAGCACGAGTATGTGCTGAAAGTTTCTGCATTACACTGAAAACAGCACGGAGCAGCATAATAAAAAAAATGTCTAAGTTCGTTTTGGGCCTAGGGCGCTAATCATCCAAAGTCGGCAGCGTCTAAAGTCCATTCTCAAAAAATACGTCCAAAATATTTTTTTTTTCGAGAATTGTCCGCTTCCACGTCCAAACTGCAAAGTTATCTATCTTTATACACCATTCTCGTCCAAAAATTCATCCAAGTCCAAAACCTTTTGGATGTGGGAGGGGTCATCAAAGTGATGGACTGGACACCCAGACAAGGCAACAGAGTAGTGGGGCACCTTACAGGGCATTGCTGTGAACTTCAAAAAACGGGTGCCACATGAACATCTCACCACAACTCCCTTGCAGGTCATGGTGAGACACCCCTAAAACACCCCCAAAACCCACTATACCCACCTGTCTACAACCTCAATAGCCCTTATGGCTGCAGGTACCACCTATATGGCAGTATAGTAGGCTCATATTTTCTACCATGAATACAGAGGTTAGAGTGGCTTATGGGCCTGGGCCATCCTCTCTATGATTCAGTAGCCCACCCCCCAGACTACTTAAGACAACTCTGTGCAGCTGTACTAGGCTTTCCTATGCCAGGTGCTGATGTTCTGGAGGTAGGTATGTACTTTTTTATTGATTTTTATGGCGGGGGGGGAGGGTCAGTGGGGGAGTGTGTGTGTGGGTCTATACTTTGTCCATGCAGTGGTTATATGGTCACTTTGGATACCTTCTGGGCACTTAGATCTGTTTTTAGATTGTCTACGTCACAAAGTATAAGTTCCGTCTAAGCAGCCTCATCAAACTTTCAATTATCGCTGCAGGACGACTACATTTGGTCGGCCCTTATTCCACCCTAACCACTCCTCGAAAAATGCCCCTTTTCGCTCTGGACGCACAGCGGCACTCAAAAGGCCTAAGATACCTCTAGATATGCCTAAAACCCATTTTGATTATTGGCACTTAGACGATCTATCTTTTAGGTCATCCAAGTGGCGATTTAGGCGGGTTTTAGATGTATTTCTGTTTCGATTATTTACCTCATAGTCTGCCTACTGGTATGTATGATAAATTCACCCACTATAATTATTTGTGTTATCTCTATGCAGTTTCTTCCCAAACACCTATCAACCTTAAATACTAATATTTATAGGGGGAAAAAAAGCCTTAGGGGTCCTTTTATCAAGCTGCGGTAGGGGTTTAATGCACGTAATACTGCGCATTAAACCACCTGCCGTGCTAGCCGCTAACGCCTGCATTGAGCAGGCGTTAGTTTTTTAGCCGGCCGCGGGGGTTAGCGTGTGATGAAATGTCCGCCGCGCTAACCCCGCTAGCGCGGCTTGATAAAAGGACCTCTTAGAGTTAGAGTTTCTAACCCCATCGGGTCTCAAAAGTGATAATCACACTTAGCTCTCGTTTCAGTCATAAGCAAAACCTTTTCAAATTTCTTTAATTCTTCTTTTAATTTTTTTTTTATTAATTTTTTGTAATTTGCATCATTTACTGTGGATCTCTAAAAGCATGCATCCTTATGCTGTCCTGAATTGACAGTCAGTATTTAGTTAATCACTCCACCACTTAGAAAATATCCAAAAATTATATACAAAAAAATTAATAAAGAAGAATTTAAAAAATTAGAAAATGTTTTTGTTTTTTTTTGCCTAAGACTGAAACAAGAGCTAAGGCTCTCTTTTACAAAGGCACGCTAAGTGTTTTAACGCAGATTTAGCGTGCACTAAATCAACGTTTGTGCTAACCACTAACACGTCCATAGGATAACATGCACATGTTGGCATTTTGCACACTTTTGTAAAAGAGAGGGCAAGTGTGATTATCATTTTCGAGACCCGATTGGGTTAGAAGCTCTAACTCTGAAGCTTTTTTTCCCCTATAAATATCAGTATTTAGAATTAGTATTTAAGTCTATATATGAAGAATAAAATGTTTTTGGGGGGAGGAGTCTTGGAGCTGTGTAAGCCAGGCTGCTGGAACACTATGCCAGCTGCCTAGCAGGAAGAAGCCATGTAACTCTCCCGCAAAGTTTACATTTTTTATTATATATATATATATATATATATATTTTTTTTTTTATTAAAAGCTTTAGAAGCAAACAGTGTTGCAGTTGTATTTTCAACAGACATGGGGCTATTTTCAATTTATGACACCAGCAAAGTAGGGGGGCCTGAGGTAAAATGGAAACTTCTTCAAAGTCTATCAGAGGAACTCTGCAAGTAGAGCCAGAGGCCACCATGACTAGGTTCAGGCATGTAATCATTCCCAGGATAGCAGGTGAAGTGGTCAGTAGGGCCCAGAATGGCCAGTGGGCCAAATCAATACTCTACCACTGAGCAGTCCTTCCCAGTCATTAACGGCTGAAGATACGTATCTTTTTCTTGTAATCTGACTACTTAATGTAATGTATTAAACATTTTTTGTAATAAATTTGTGGCCAATTTTCTGTATAAGCAACTACCAAAAGCACCAAGGTTTAAAGGCAAGGTTTTTTGTTTTGTTTTTTTTTTAACTTAGGCGGCGTTAAAGGAAAAAGAATGCTGAGGAGTAACAAAAGTGAAGATTACAGCTAAACTTTAAATTCCTGAAGAAGCTCTTATTAATTCAATCAGAGTGAAACGGAGTTCCTCCGTTGTAAAAACAGCTCAGAGTGGCTGGTTAAGAAGCTACATTAAAGCTAAGTAATATGCTATAGACTATGGGGTTCATAATAATAAAAAAAAAAGTCTAAAAACTGGCCTAAATGGCTACTTGGACGATCAAAAAGCCTGATCATCCAAGTACCCATAATCAGAGCTGGTTTTATACGTATCTAAAACCAGCTTAGGCCTTTCCCCTGCCTCTAGACGCACAGAGAGAAAAGAGGCGTTTTTAGAGGAGGGGAAAGGGCGGGCGGGAGGTGGGCCGACCTAGACCTAGGTGTGTAGCAGGTATAACCAAAACCTTAGGCAGGTTGCCTAGTCGGCACTTATACGTTTTGACTTAGACAAAGTCAAAACAGGTCTAAGTGCCGAAAAAGGGGCCGCTGAGCTGATCGTGGCTGCTGTGATCAGCTCAGCGGCCCCAGCAACCTGCCTACCCCCTACAGCAATGATCGCGGCAGGAGAGATGCCACATCTCCCCTACCGCGATGCCATCACTCCTCTACCCAAACTGCCACGACCCGCGGCAGGAGAGATGCCCTATCTCTCCTGCCACGGGTTGTGGCAGTTCGTATAGAGGAGTGATGGCATCACGGTAGGGGAGATGAGGCATCTCTCCTGCCGTGATACATCACGCCTCCCCCTGACAACATTGGGGCAAGAGGGAGTCCAAGCCCTCTCGCCCCGCGGCACCCTCGAACCCCCAATGAAGATCGGGGTAAGAGGGATCCCAAGCCCTCTTGCCCCGCGATCCCACCCCCCCCCACTGAGTCCGATGGGGCCAGGAGGGAGCCCAAGCCCTTCTGGTCTCTCGCCCTCCACCTTTGGGCGGGGTCTTAGGCACATGGGCTGGGTTGGGCTGGCCTTCCGGACGGGCGGGCTTGGCACCTATCCGTCCGGCCAACATTTAACAGGTATGGGGGGGTGGGATTGGGGTGGAGGGGTTGTGGGGTCAGCGGGGGGGCCGATCAGGGGTTCGGTCGGGTGGTCATGGGGGGGTTGTGTCGAGGGCAGGAGGGCCTGGGATCTCTCCTGCCCGTATTGTAGCTGGGGGTGGGAGGTAGGGGGGCCCGCCTGGGCAGGAGGGATTGGGCTCCCTCCTGCCCGATCTTGTAGGGGGTGGGGGGCGAGAGGCCAGGAGGGCTTGGGCTCCCTCCTAGCCCCATCGGACTCGTGGGGGGATTAGAGATCGCGGGGCAGGAGGGCTTGGGCTCCCTCCTGCCCCGAACATAATCGGGAGGGGCTACGGGGCAGGAGGGCTTGGACTCCCCCTTGCCCTGATCTTCATTGGGGGTTCGGGGGTGCCGCGGGGCATGAGGGCTTGGACTCCCTCTTGCCCCGATGTCGTGGGGGGGTGTGGATTCTGTAACCGGTGTTGTTTTTGACAGACACCGGTTACAGAATCCAGCTTTTAGGTGAAGGACTGGCTCCTCCTTCGCCTAAAAGCCCTTGTGTTGGACATTTGGGGCTTAGGCGTTTTTTTGGGTTCATTATGGGATATAAGTTTAGACGTAGTGTGGTGGTCTGGGCGTTTAAACAGCTGAACGTAGAGGCAGGCCATTATTTAAAAAAAACTCCTTTTGGATGTTTTTTTTTAAATTATGGACATTTTCCCTGCTTCTGCTTTCAACGTTTAAGGCCTTAGGCCAAAAGGGGACTTAGACGTTTTTTTTTTATTATGCCCCTCCAAGTACCATCTATGGATGTATGACATCTATTACCTTTCATGTATTTATAAATAAGAAAAAAAGTAAAAGAAAAAAGAGAATTCAAAAGAAAAATTTTAAAATTTCATAAAATAGACAATTGGATCAATGATAATCTGCAAGCGGGTGTTCAAAGACTAGTTCTAAAGATGACACCAGCAGACACTTGAGCTCCATGGTCTATATATATATAGTAGAGTTTTTTCAAGTTGGCAACAGCCTATAAGTATTGGGATAATTTGTGTGATACACTAAATAATCAAAGATTTTGAGTTTAAAGGCACTAAACACAGGCAAAATAGCAGATGTAATTCTGCTGTGGTCTATAATCTCTTGGGGTGTTATATCAACTTAAAGGGTTTACCACAGGATGTACTGTAAAAGCCCAATGTGTGCATACAAACCACAACCTGAGAATGTTTCTTTTATTTTTCTCGACAGGGTATGTCCGGGGTTTGGGTGGGGGGCAGAGAGAGAGCATGGCAGCGTAAATCAGTTAGTGCAACCACATTACCGTTAACTAACTGATTAGCATGAGATTAGCATGGCTGCAAAATTGATGCAGGTAGGGGCTCATCACTAATTTTTTTGGTAACGGCAACATTAGCATTTGGCCATTAATTTAGAACATGGAAACTTTGGCCATTTTCCGGCTATGGTAGGAACATCCTTAACGCACAGGAAAATACCTGCATAAGGGCGTGCTACGGCCATCTTTTACTGCAGCCTAGTAAAAGGACCCCTTAAGCATTTGCATTCCACCTAAAATATTAGGCAGATCATACTTAAACAAGGACACGATTCTATATATGAGATCTATAAATTAGCCATCGACTAGTGTGACACTAAGTTCAATTCTATAAAAGTTAGGCGCACTTTAGAGAATCATGCTTAGTGCCATAGGGGTCATCTTCTATACTCCTGTGGATCAGCCCTGATCTCCCACTGAATGGCCTCCCCCTCCGCTAACAGTAGGAAATGCTTCATAAAACATCATCTCCTGCTGCCACTAATCCCGCGATGGCGTTTCCTGCTGCTAGACAGGGAAGCCACTCTTTTTGTCTCTGGCTGCTAATTGACTGTGCCAGGAGCGGAGCAATGGGCGGGACCAGAAGCAAAAGGGGAGGCCAGGTGGAACACTGTGCAGGGATGGGTGAAACCAGTGGTGTATCGCGGGCAAGAGGCACCCGGGATGGTGGCACCCCTGCATACTCCAGTCAAGCCCCCCTGCTTCTGCGTCCCCTGCTCATTCCCTGCCCCCCCCCCCATGCCACAGTTGTACCTTCCCTTTTCCCCGTACCTCTTTAAATCTTTGCCAGTGTGAGCAGCTTCTCTGGCCTGCTGTGTTGGCTTTCCCTCTGGCCCCGTAACCAGGAAGTGATTTCAGAAGGGAGCTAGGCCAGAGAAGTTGCTCATGCTGGTGATGATTTAAAGAAGAAGGGAGGGTGCAAGCGTGGTCGGGGGTGGGGGGGGTGGACAGGTGCCCCCTCTACTATGCCACTGGGTAGAGCAATGGGTGGAGTGGGGAGGGCTGAGGGCAGACTCTAAATCTCCCACTGGGTGAGTTGGCCCTCTTGGCAGTTCTGGGGTACAATTGCAGAACTATCAGTAACTTGATAACTTTCTGTGGCCCCCCGTACTACCAGGTATTCAGTGCCAGTACTGGTACAGCCTGGAACTGAATATTCAAACATTACTTTAAATGCTGAATTGAGCATTGACCGCAGTATTTAAATATTAGGAGGGGGGGGAGCAGGGTAGGTGAAGCAGTTCAATAGTCTGTGAAACATAAATATCTCTATAATAAATGAAAAATGAAATTAGAGCTTTTTGAGGCAACAGCTTCTCTTTAGGGCTCTTGGTTTTGTCTAGGAATGAAAGCACTACCCCAGTCAAAAGCTTTCTGAGACAATAGAGGTTTATCTCAATTACTGCTTTCTCCATCAGTCTTTAAACATAATCTCATTTACCATTTTAGATGCTCTAACCCCTTTGTGCAGCTTTTAACCTTTTAAAAGTCGCCTTGACCTGACAAGGTCCAAAGTTGTTTTCTCTAATGCAATCCTGAATAAAAGAAATTAGACCAGTGAGTGTTTTTATATCCAGAGGCCTGCATGCAAAGCGCCAGACGCTATGTCAGAATTTCTGGTTGAATAAAACAAAAATTAAAATGCCATCATCCGGTTTTCTTGCTTGCAAAGATCCTTCAGATGTGACCTCCATTTCTGCAGTATGATTGTACCCTGTGCTATCATGTACTATATTAACCTAATGTTTTCGGTTTCAAAGGGAAAGCTTTCTTTGTGCAGTAGAACATTACCTCCAATGAGCACTTACCTCAAGAGTCCACCTTACCATTCTGCTAAAGTTAAGAACTCCTCTGCTTAAGATTCTTCTCTCTCAGTAATGTATAATGAAAATTACGAGGTGTCTAACTGTTTCACATCAAGTTTTTTTTCTGTTTTGTCTCTTTTCATCATTTTTTCCCTTCTTGCAATGAACAAGATACATGAAAAATAGAATAGTCTGCTAAACTAAAGCTCCTGACCTTCCCTGATGAACTTTCTCTCCAGAGTCAGGTTAATAATTTTAAACTGAGACGCTGACTCTCTGTAAGGCCTTTGGTCTGTACTTGAAGGATGGTTAGGGGAGAGACCATGGTTCATTTACAACATGTCTTTAATATGTGTGGGAAGCATTTCTTTATTACTTCCAAAGCTCTCTATGAAATCTGACTTCTCTTCTACTGGCTGACCAAGGATATTATTGTAAGTGATATTTTGACCACTGTACATCTGACAGGGACCCTCTGTTCTCTGAATTTCCCATCTGCCTATACACCATACTCGAAGTTACTTGCTGCATGAAGACAAAATCTGGGTATGAAATGGGAATAAGAGCGTTTCCGGGCTGTTTCAGATGTGAGTGAGCATCCGGGTGGAATGGCTAGCCCTTTTTCTGCTTGGGATCTCAGTGATCGGTTGGGGACATAAATTTGTAGTTTTGATGCTATGTAGCTCGGTGTCATCTTGTGGAATGTCTTGAAAGCTAGAATCAGGGCTTTAAAGACACATCATTTTCGGATAGGCAGCCAGTGCATGGATATTAGTGCAGGGGTGACGTGGTCACGGAAGCCCAGGTTTTTCAGGAGTTGGATTGCAGCGTTTTGCACACCTTGGAGATGTGAGACGGTTTTTGCATGTTGCAATAATCTAAGTGGGATAACACAAACGCATATAGTAGCTGGGCAGAACCGTTCTCTGAAAAGTAAGCACAGATGCACTTTAGCTGGCGTAGGTAATAGAAACATGAAGACACTAATTTTGATACATGATCTGACAGCGACAGGTTTGAGTCGAGAAGCACTCCCAGGCTGCGGACGTTGTCTTTGGCTGTATTGGTTTCATTTCCCCAGGAGAGGGATGGGCAGGGGTATGTGCAGAAATCCTTGTGTATCCAGAGAAGTTTGGTTTTTGATGCGTTGAGCACCTATTTCATGTCAATCACACTTAGGCAAGAAACAAACAAAACAGAAGGCAAGAGAGATGGCCTAATCAATATATTAGCTTTATTATAGAAATGTCCCAACAAGGACCCAAGTTTTGTCATCGAATGATGCCTTCATCAGGGGACACTAAAAATTTGCTAAGTAACTGAAAGGCAGATAATGTAGCTGAAGAGGTCGGCACCCATTACAGAATTGTGCCTAAACAAAACTTAGGCACCTATTAGGTGCTTATAGGTGCCTGTTCTTCTCTGCCCCTAAACACACCTACTTTGGAGTTAGGCACCTATCTTATGTAGAATTGTGCCTAAGATATAAGAACATAAGAATTGCAGCTGCTGGGTCAGACCAGTGGTCCATCATGCCCATCAGTCCGTTCCCGCGGTGGCCCCTAGGTCAAGGACCTGAGCCCTAACTGAGTCTAGCCTTACCTGCATACATTCTGGTCTAGCAGGAACTTGTTTAACTTTCTCTTGAATCCATGGAAGGTGTTTTCCCCTATGACAGCCTCCGGAAAAGCGTTCCAGTTTTCCACCACTCTCTGGGTGAAAAAGAACTTCCTTACATTTGTACGGAATCTATCCCCTTTTAACTTTAGAGAGTGCCCTCTCATTCTCCCTACCTTGGAGAGAGTGAACAACCTGTATTTATCTACTAAGTCTATTCCTTTCATTATCTTGAACGTTTCAATCATGTCCCCTCTCAGTCTCTTCTTTTCAAGGGAGAAGAGGCCCAGTTTCTCTAATCTCTCACTGTAAAACTCCTCCTCCAGCCCCTTAACCATTTTAGTCGCTCTTCTCTGGACCCTTTCGAGTAGTACCGTGTCCTTCTTCAAGTACGGCGACCAGTACTGGACGCAGTATTCCAGGTGGGTCGCACCATGGCCCGGTACAGTGGCATGATATCCTTCTCCGATCTGTTCGTGATCCCTTTCTTAATCATTCCAAGCATTCTGTTCACCCTTATCACCGACACCGCGCATTGCGTGGACAGCTTCATTGACTTGTTGACTAGTACTCCCAAATCTCTGTCCTGGGGGGTCTCTCCGAGTACTGCACCAGACATCCTGTATTCGTGTACAAGATTTTTGTTACCGACATGCATCACCTTACACTTATCCACGTTAAACTTCATTTGCTATGTCGCAGCCCATTTCTCAAACATGTTTATGTCCTGTTGCAGGTCTTTACAATCCTCCTGCGTCTTCACTACTCTGAATAATTTCATATCATCTGCAAATTTAATCACCTCGCTCGTCGTTCCAATTTCCAGGTCGTTTATAAATATGTTGAAGAGCACAGACCCAAGCACCGAACCCTGCGGCACTCCACTGGTGATGCTTTTCCAGTCAGAGTATTGTCCATTTACCCCACTCTCTGTTTTCTATCCGCCAACCAGTTTTTAATCCACATGAGTATTTCACTCTCAATCCCATGGCTCGAAATTTTTCAAAGTAGTCATTCATGCAAGACCTTGTCAAACGCCTTCTGAAAATCCAGATATACAATGTCGACCGGGTCACCCTTTGTCTATCTGCCTGTTAACTCCATCGAAAGTGCAGTAAGTTTGTTAAGCAAGATCTTCCTTTGCTGAAGCCGTGCTGACTGGTCCTCATCAGATTGTGTCCGTCAAGGTGGTCAACGATGCGATCCTTTATCAGCGTCTCTACCATCTTTCCCGGTACCGAGATCTGACTCACCGGCCTGTAGTTTCCCGGATCTCCCCTCGAACCTTTCTTGAGAATCGGAGTAACATTCGCCACTTTCCAGTCTTCCGGAATCCTTCCCGATTTGATTGACAGATTGGTTATTAGTTGAAGCAGTTCAGCTATAACCCCTTTCAGTTCCTTGATTAACCTCAGATGGATGCTATCCGTTCCAGGGGATTTGTCGTTTTTAAGCCTGTCAATCTGCCTATCACCCAATTAATTTTTATTTTTTCCAATTATGAACTTATTAAAGCTCATAATTGAAGCCAATATACTAATTAAGTTAGGCGCTTATTTATTTAGGTATTTGGCACTTATCATTAGGCACCTTTTATAGAATTTCCCCCTTAGTGCATGCAAATTTATCTTATG
The DNA here is from genome assembly GCF_902459505.1 of Geotrypetes seraphini. Lineage (NCBI taxonomy): Eukaryota > Metazoa > Chordata > Amphibia > Gymnophiona > Dermophiidae > Geotrypetes > Geotrypetes seraphini. The sequence continues at coordinate 28,231,508 of NC_047095.1, forward strand.
CATATTCATTGTGGATATCCTGAAAACCTGACTGATTAGGTTGTACCAAGGACTGGGCTGAGAACCCCTGATTTAGAGATATCATCTCTTCAGCAGTCCTTTCAATGAGTAATTCCTTTCTCCTTTTCAGCCAACCTAGGGTTAACATTACCATATGGCTCCAGAAAAAGGAGGACGGATTGAGACATCTGGGGTATACTTCCATTGGTTTCAATAGAAGTAAAGCCCAAATGTCTCTATCTGTCCTCCTTACTTCCATTGCCTTCAGTAGAAGTAAAACCCAGATGTCTATGATATCCACAATGAATATGCATGAAATAGATTTACATTCACTACAGCCTACTCCATTTTAGGCATATTCATTGTAGATATCCTGAAACCCAGAGCAGCTAGGGAGGATTCCAGAACTGGTTTGAGAAACACTGCCGTGGAGCATAGGTGGCAGCTCTGGGTGATTAAGCACCCCCCAAATTGAGCAAACTCCTTGACTGTTTATAGAGAGGGGCAATTTCCATTTGGTTTAGCACCCCCAATTATTTTGAAAAGTTGGCTCACATCAACTACTTACAGGTCCCTGGAGGGTATTCCAGGGACCTGTAAGTAGTTTATTGGAGGGTGGGGGAGAAATAGTGCTAGGAACAGGAAAGGAGGGCTGAATGCTGGAATTAGTGAGCAGGAAAAAGGGAAAAGAGAGACAGAGAAGATGTGAATTGGTGGTTGAGGGGAGGGGCTGGGTGGAAAAGAGAAAATTAATATGCATTTTCTACCTTCTATCCCTACTAATCAACAGCATTCTCGCAACCACCACAACCACAATTCAAAGTCCCCAAGCAGAAATATTAAGTTAAGCAGCTGCTGCCTCATGTTAGCTAATCAGAGATCAGTTAGGCAAAATAAATGGGAGCCATTGAAGGAATAAAGGGTTATGAAAGTGCAGAGTCTGGTTTGGCTAAAAGTTTAATTCTTCAGTTCCAAATGACATAGCCATTACAGGAAGCAGAACAATCAGACAGGAGTGGCCAAGTAATGAAGATGGATGCATCTTGTTATCAGCAAGCCGTTACAAGGGCCTGATGTAACCTTAAACATTGCAGATAGCTCAATGGCACTTGCCACGAAGACTCTAATTAATGAATAGCAGGCCCTAAATTAACAATGTGCATTTACAAATGAATTCTGGGCACTCATTAAATGATGTTCAAATATCAAGCAGGAGCTGTTGGGCGTATTCCTGCTGGAATTACTGTACACAGTGTTTGTTTGCTGGAAGTTTCCACAGGAGGTTTTTTTTTTTTTCTTCTGTGCTCGACTGCAGCAAGTCCAGGTGCAAAGCCGAAATGAAGGGGCGGTGTTTTCACATAGAAGCGCGCAAGACGTCCCGGCTGCCAAGCCTGGTGTCACAGCACCTGTGCAGCACAAATAATGAGGGGGGAAAGGCTCCTGCACAGAAGTTACACTAACACATGGCGCGTTTGTCAGGCCGCCGGACTGCAACATCTAACTGCTAATGAAGAGAGAAATAGGAACGAATCTTTATGAGCCCTGATTCATCTGCGTGTGTATGCAGATTCAAAAACAAAACCCCCCTAAATCAGTGAAGCCCGCGGGAGGGGGGAGGGAGGCGCTGAAAAGACCTTCATGAAGCCATTCTTTGCTTTCAGATTAGTTGTGGTTCTTTTGGAAGACCGAAATAAAAGATGATCAAAAGCACAGGGTCGAGGCGTTCTGCACAAAACGACCTCCTCCCCTTCGGTGTTGCCTTTTTTATGGCAGTCCATGGCTGTGCTTATAGTTGCCACCTGACCCCCCCCCCCCCCCCCCAGGGCACCTGGAGGCCGAAACAATCTTCTTGTTAACTCCTTTCTCAAGGCGTTTTGAAAGCAGGAGTTGTGACTTTTCAGCTGCAGAGGCGTCCCAGAAGGCTTGTGAAGAAAACAAACGTTGCCCAGAATCACAGAGGAAACCTGCAGCTAGCCAAAAGGCTTCTTGCGGCTGTACAGTATCCCTAACAAGAATTCTATAGCACAAACAGGACTGGTTAGAGCTATTCTAGTCTTTTAACAAGACTTCCTTGTCTACTGAAAGTTGCCCATGTGCTTGTAGAACCTGTTCTGGTATTTATTTATTTGAATTACTTGCTATACCACAATTCAACAGCATAACTGACATCATTGGTATACAATAGGGGATCATTAAAGGGAGAGAGGAAATTCGACTGTGGAGTAAAAGCAAAAGGAGAGGGAGGGGTAATGCATAACAGAACACTATACAGATAACAATGAGATACCAGTACCAGAACACAGAGAGAAGATGAGGGGAAGTGTTGCATCAAGAACTGATGCAAACTCACGCCATAGTTACTAAGAATTATGAAAATCTGGCAAAATAACCAGGAATAATATCAGTTTGAAATATTCTGTAAGAACTCAGAATGAAATGCCGGGAGCGATGGCCCTCCGAGCATGCTGCTGGTAACATGGCGGCTGCCTGGAGGGAGCTCGGCCCTTCGCTCTGCCCCCATTTCCCGACTTTCCACGGGACCCTCGGATGTCATCCCTGACGTCAGAGGCAAGGGTCGTGCCCTCATAGGATGAGTCGGGGAATGGGGGCGGAGCTTCCATGCCGGCGGGGGATTCACATACTGAGCACCGGGAGCAGCAGAAGCCTTTTCCTTCGGGCTCCCGGTTCATTCTTCATTCTGTAAGAACTCAGAATGAATGTCAACATGTAAGGTGTTCCACAGTGAAGGAGCCATTCACACTAGGATAGATGGATTATTCAGGGTAAAGATAGCTGTCTCACTATTGTTACTCTGGGGTCTCTACTGTGCATGTTATAGGTTCCATATTTGTTTTCTTTTTTCCTTGTGTTTTTCCTTATCCTACCTATACTCGTCCATTCTCCTCTCCCTCCCTTCCTACTGTTTCTCATATGCCCTTTACTCCTCGTCTTCTGACTCACATTCTTCCTCCACACTTCCCCTTCCCTTTCCCCATTTCTCCATACTTTTCACCCTTCACTTCATTCCCTCCCCCCCCCCCCCACTTTCCTTCCTTTTCTGCATCAAAGCAAAGAACAAAATAACATACACAAATAAACAATTACAAAAAAAATATGGAAACAGTCCAGTAAAAGTCCATTATTTGAGATCACAGAGAACAAAAACTTCTCATTAGCTCAAGACAAATCAGCTGCCAAACATAGTAAATCACAATGAACCAATAACAACATATTATATGTGGAAAGCAAACTCAGCCACATATGCTCAAACTTATTCATGTGAAACAAAAGACGTACTGCTGAATTCTGTATTACCTGCAAAGGGTGAAGACTGGATGCTGGCAAACCCAAATAAATAATATTGCAATAATCCAGTCCATTCAAAATACAGATGCTTAAATACTTGAAAGGTATCAATATACAAGGAATCTTTAGAACGTTTCCACACTTTTTTAAAACACTATAAAAAATTTCAAAAGCAAATTACATCTCTGTCTGCAAGTTGAGCCGACTTGCCTGACTGACTAGTCACATGACATTCTATGACACGTCCTCTTATCACTTCTCCCGCCCCAACCATTTCCCAAGGAAATATGGAAGTGTGGAAACCTTTTGAAAAAATCTCGTACATGCAAGTCCTTTGCCAAAACAGGGAAGTGGTAGAACTAAAAGACATAAATTGAAAATAGAGAGTGGTAGATTTAGGAGTAACATCAGGAAGCGCTTTTTCACAGAGAAGGTGGTGGATGCCTAGAATGCCCCCCCTCCCCACAGGAGAGGCAGTGGAGATGAAAGTGGTGGAATCCAAAAAATGTGTGGAATAAATGCAAAGGGTTCTTTTATGGGAAAAGGATGGAATCAAAACAAAAAAATTGTTGGTGCTTAAATGGCAATTCCAGTAGTAGGGAAATAAGGCCTGTACTGGGTGGACTTCTACAGTCTGTATCCCAAATATGGCAAAACAGGACAGACATTTACAGTCTGTGTCCTGATTGATGGGCAGAAGTAGACTTTGATGGCAACTCCAGCAATTGGGAAGTAGGACCAGTGCTAGGCAGACTACTATGGTCTGTGACCCGAGGAGAGCAGGGATGTGTGTTTTTATTTAATCTAATTGAATCCAGTATTTCTGCGAAACATTATACCTACATAGGTTCAAGTCAACTTAAAATATAAGGCATTATAGATGTGTATACTACATTATATTATAGCAGTTTGAGAAGGACCAAGTTAAGAACAGAGTAACTGTACCAGTGTAACACATGAGTTGGGTTTGGAATTTAGCGATATTAGGTATTTTAAGTTCGTTGTCTATAGCGTGTATGTTTTCAAAGAGAGTTTTTAATATTTTTCTGAATCTGTTGTAGAATGTTTCCATCCTAATAGTTGGGAGGTTGTTCCAGGTCTTGGTGCCAAGATAAGTGAAGAGCGAGTCGAATGTGCATTTGTATTTAACTCCTTTGCGAGATGGAAGGAGCAGTTGAAGTGTCTCCAGCTTTATGGTTGATGTTGACCAGGAATTGATGAATAAGTTTATGAGTGGCTCTGCGATTTTTGCATATAGAATTTGGAACATCATACGCAATAGTTTGAAGGCAATACGAGTTTTAATGGGAAGCCAGTGTAAGTTTTTATAGTAAGGCGAGACGGAGTCAAAGTTTTTGTAGCTTGAATATCAGTTTGATCTTTTTTTTAATGTCACATTCACTTAAGGGGTTGACAGCGATAAAAATGTCAATTTGCAACACTGGTATATTCAAGTATTGACAATAAATGAGAGTATCCAAAATTATAAATGCACCTTTCCACGATTGTGTGACTGCCCTATTTGTTATACCAGTATTTGATCGTGATGGAGTGTAACCTGCATGAACTAGCAGGTGCTGGTCTTGCCACCTTATTGGGCAGATTGGATGGACTGTACAGGTCCTTTATCTGCTGTCTTATACTATGATTAGAAATTATCCAATAAGAAACTGTTGCAAAGGAAATTTTTCATTATGTGGGTGAATAAGTACATAGATCAGTCAGAATTGCCTGCATTTTCTGGAATGTAAAGACTATATTCTGAATGTATGTATGTTATTTCTACCTCCATTTTGATATGTAGTCATGCCTACACTTTGCAACAAAGAGGAAAACACTATTGGCCAAGATGGTTGTCAGTCAAATTAATCAAAAATTCTATCACAAAATAATTCAATTCAATTCATGCCAGAGTTAGAATAGAAAGCAGTGGCAGAGACGTGTTACAGAGCTCAGATTTAGGCAGACAGTGAGGTTACCTGAAGACTGATGAAGCTGAAAAAAACACTTGAGCTCAGTGCAATCAGCTGGTGGTTCGAAAGAAGTATTCAAGAACATGGAAATCATAAGATAAGTGTCCACTGTCTCAACCATACTCAACTCTCAACTTTGTATTTTATCTACCTGTTTATTGTACCATGTTTCCTTTGGACACTTAATAGTTCTGGGGTATGACTTGACTGGATTTTTAAACCCTGAAATCACTCCTCTTCATGCAGTTCAAACTGCTTTAGACGATGGTGAAGCACATCAATCTAACTGAATTGCATCATCAGATTGTTATGGTTTTCTAGCTGTCATGTTAATGCATTCTGATCCATGAAAGCATAATTCAGTACTGAGCCAGAGAAATCAGGGACAGACCCCAAAATCACTCACTTGCGACTCAGACTAACAGTGGTCCTTGCATATACAGTCTATGGACACCTTTATGGGTTAGGCAGCATTCCTATGGGACTTAAGGTGAATTCATCTAAAGTATGTGAAGTGGCTCAATTAATGCACAGGCTCCAAATTTTGGAAACAATGATTACAGCGTAACATCCCGGGTTATAGAACCTGATTTAAAGCCATTTCTTCCCTAAATGTATGTGTGGTTGTCTATACTCCAGCAGAGCAGAAACCAAACTTTAAGCTCTTTTAAAACAAATACCGACTGTAAAGTTTAATTATTGACCAAAATGTTTTCTGTTAAGTACAGGCCTAATACCAGCTAGAGATAGAAATTCTGCAGTAGGTGGATCAGTGTCTCTCTGAGCAGCATTTTTACAGGAGAGTTATTTCGCCTGTGCCCCTAGACTTTTTGTTCATTTCTTTTTATCCATACTTCTTGAATATCTATGTAATGAATATCCTGGAAGAAGTGGTTTACGAAACACGGACCGTGTCGGGTCCGGTATGTTTTACATCAAGAACCAATCTTTAGGATTAAAACTTTTACGCCCTTGGAGATTTGTAGCTGCGCGAAGGAGAAGTGGATTATCTGTCTGCAGTAGATTAAGACGAATTAATGTAAATCTAAATAAATTGCTCCTCATCATGACAGGAGTAGCCATGCAGATGATAATGAAAAATTGGGATAACTTAAATTAAAGTTTCTGGTGGGAATCCTTATGCCAGATCTATAAGTTTGAAAACATTAATTCTTTACAGAGGCGACCTCATAGCACATTCAAGGATATTTGGGGCCCGTTAACAAAATATTGTAAGATATGAATGTGAATTATTAACAGTATTTCCCTTTGATTCATGAAAGATTGTTATACACATCCAGGAGGGGCAGGGGGAAGGGTTAGGGTGGTGGTGGTGTTGGGGGTTTAAACAGCTTTATATTCTTTGTTGGAATAGAGTGCAGTATGTTATATTACTTGATTGCTCATTTGTTTGCACTATTGTATTTGATTTCAAAAACGAATAAAGAATATTTTTTTTTGTAAAAAAAACAAACAACTTTTATTGTTATTAGTATTGTTTTTATGGCTTTTAAACTTTTTATTGAAAAAAAATTCCAGCACCTTGTACATGTTCTGCAGTTTTGTTTTTGGCTTTGCGTTGCAATTTTACTGCAGTTTTCATTGGTCCCTTTTGCTTTGCCGTTAGCTGGACATAGCACATAACATTAACTGAAATCCAGAATAGAGGCCTCAAAATTCTCAGCAAGGCCGATAGCCAAAAAGGAGCAGATACCAATTAGTATGCATAACAATCCTTTATTCAAGCAATCAGACTACAAATGTCCATAAAAACAGCCGACATGGGCCACTTTTTGTGCAAAATGGGGCTGCATCAGGGGTAACATTCGAGAGGAAGAGTGCTAGTAGCATTCACTCTCCACCAGGGGTGCTATGACGCAGCACAATCTCTTTTCTCAAGGCTGCAGTGTATTGGCCAAAAGCCAAATATCTTCCCATAATACTAAACTTCTCAGTATTATGACAGGGATTGCCATACAGCTTATTTTGAGGAATTGGAAAAACTGGGATCGGTTAAATTATACTTTCTGGTGGGAATCTCTATGCCACATTTTTTTAAATGGAGCGTATGATAAAACAGGGACATTATAAGAAATTTATGGATGTTTGGGAGCCATTGACAGAATTCTGTAAGGAGTGATTGTTGATTTTGCCCTTTGATCATACATGGCCAGAGAGGGTGGGTGGAGAGTTACTTTTAATTAGAGTGCAATTGTTGGATATATATAAAGGGGGGGGGGATGATATATGTATTTGTCCTAAATATAATTTGATAGAATTTAAGTGTTGTTAAAGTGTAAAATGTCTGTAAAATATGTTGCACTTATTTTTGTCTTTAAAATGAATAAAGATATTTAAATAAATAAGGCTGCAGTGTATTCATTTATTTATTTATTTCATTTTCTATCCTGTTCTCTCCAAAGAGCTCAGAAAGGGTTACAGGTTAACATACATAATATACAGTTTGCCGTAATTACAGTACAAGGTTGTGATACAAGTTTTTATCCTAACTCGATATACGTAACAGTCCCATATAAACAGCATTGTATCGTAAGACTTCTGAGGAAATTAAAGAGTCATGGGATGGGAGATAATATTCTATTATGGATTAAGAATAGTTGAAAGATAGAAAACAGAGAGAAGTTTTAAATCGGTCAATATTCTCAATGGAGAAGGGTAAATAGTGGAGTTTCCTTGGGGTCTTTCCTGGGACCGCTGCTTTTTAACATATTTATCAGTGATCTAGATATGAAAATAACTAGTGAGAGAATCAAATTTGCTGATGACACAAAGTTGTTAAATGGCAAGAGGATTGTGAAAAATTGCAAGAGGACCTTGTGAGACTGGGAGACTGGGCATCAAAATGGCAGATGGTGTGTAATGTGAGCAAGTGCAAAGTGATGCATATGGGAAAGAGGAACCCAAACTATAGCTACGTGATACACGGTTCCACGTTAGGAAATCTAGGTTTTATCATTTAGGATACGTTGAAACCCTCGGCTCAATGTGCGGTGGCGAATAAGAACACAGATAGAATGTTAGGAATTATTAGGAAAGGAATGGAAAACAAAGAGGAAACTGCTATAATGCCCTTGTATCACTCTACAGTATGTTATGGCTGCATCTTGAATACTGTGTGCAATTCTGGTTGCCGTATCTCAAAAAAGATATAGCGTAATTAGAAAAGGTACCGAGAAGGGCAACAAAAATGATAAAAGAGATGGGACAACTTCCCTATGAGGAAAGGCTCAAGAGGCTAGGGCACTTTAGCTTGGAGAAGGGACAGCTCAGGGGTGATATGATAACGGTCTATAAAATACTGAGTAGGGTGGAAAGGGTAGATGTGAATTGCTTGTTCATTCTTTCCAAAAATACTAGGACTAGGGAGCATATGATGAACCTACTAAGTAGTAGATTTAAAACAAACCAGAGAAAATATTTCTTCAAACAACATGTAATTAAACTTTGGAATTCGTTGCCAGAGAATGTAATGAAACCAGTTAGCTTAGTAGGGTTTAAAAAAGGTTTGGATAATTTCCTAAAAGAGATGTCCATAGGCCATTATTGAGATGGCTTGGGGAAAGACATTGCTTATTCCTAAGATAATCAGCATAAAATCTGTTTTACTACTTGGAATCTAGCTAGGTACTTGGGACCTGGGTTGGCCACTGTTGGAAAAAGGACACTGTGCTTGATGGACCTTTGCTCAGTCCCAGTATGGCCATTATGTTCTTATGTTAAAATCATCTTTAAAGCTGTTGGGAATTACCCTAGACAACAAACTGACTATGGAAACTCAGATTAATTATTTTGCTAGAAGTGCTTTTTGAACTTTAAGCAAATGTAGAAGTATTAGGAAATATTTGCATCAAAATCAATTAAGATTGGTAGTGTAAGCACTAATATTAAGTAAATTAGATTACTGCAACATAGTTTATCTGGGAATTCCCAAATGTCTGCTTAAATGTTTACAGACAAAATTCAGCTGTCCGATTAATTTATAAATTAAGAAAATAAGACAAAATTACAACTTCATATATAGCTTTACATTGGTTGTCAATTGAGGCAAGAGTCATGTTTAAGTTGTGCTGTTTTGTGTGCAAAGTACTATATGGATTTACCCCACAATATATGAGAAATTTAGGGCCCCTGTTATCAAGCTGTGCTGGAGGTTTTTAGCGTGAGTTGGCGTGGTAAATGATCTGATGCTCATAGAATCCTGCCAATCCAAATACGATCTATAGTAACTTACCATTTTTATAAAAGTGCATAAAACATTTTTGTTTCAGAAATTTAATCTTAATAGTTAATAATAGGATAATGTCTTGTTACTTAAGTATATCTTAGTTGAATTGATCTATTTGTATGTAATCCGCTATCAACTATTTGTTGCCAATAGCAGAATATAATTGATTTAACTAAAAAAAACCAAAAGAAGCAGAACATCTGGTGGTTTCAAACCTGACCATTTTCAAGTTTTCAAGTTTTTATTAAAATTTGATACTGTCGTTTATCCGAATTTCTAAGCGAGTTTACAATTAAAATGAAGGGGTAAAGAATAAAAACATCAATAACAATACAAATATCATAAAGAAGATAAAACAATTTTAATTAAATGACATACTGGATATTGTACATGCATCGGGAAGGGACCTAAGGCTCTGATTGGCCCGGATGCCTAAAGTCCCTCCTATGGGGCATCCGGGCCAATCAGAGCCTTAGGCCCCTTCCCGATGCATCCGGGGAGGAGCATGAGGCTCTGATTGGACCAAGTTGTTTAAGACCCCTCCCATGTGAGGGGCCTTATACAACCTGGGCCAGTCAGAGCCACAGGTCCCTCCCTGGTGCATCCAAAGATGCAGCGGCGAGGGGAAGGCCCATTTTAGACGATGCAGGAAGCTAGGAGGAGTGGGTCCGCGTCCCTCCAGCTCATCAACTTTGAGATAAGGGGGAGGGGGAACAGCGAAGATGGCGGGGGGGGGGAGGTTACCTGCCAGTGGGGGAGAGTGGGCATCTCTCCTGCTGTGGGGGGAAGGGGAGATGGCGGCGGGGGGTTACTTGCCAGCAGGAGAGAGTGGGCATCTCTCCTGCTGTGGGGGGGAGTATAGAGTCAGGTCAGGGATTTTAGTGCAGCAGGAGACTATGGGCATCTCTTCCGCTGTGTGTGTGGGTGGGGGGGAGGAGGGGCGTTCAGTCACGGTAGGGATTTTGCTGCAGCAGGACAGTGTGGGCATCTCTCCCACTGCATGGGGGGTTCGCTGCCATTCCGGGAGGAGGGTGGTGTTTCCCTGCTGCCGGGAAGGGATTTTGTGATGCAGTAGAGAGAATGGCCATGTCTCTCGCTGCATCACAATACGGGGGTTTCTAGCAATCTGTGACACTGACCGGCACCCCTGGATCAGTTGCTTTTTTTTAGTCGCCAAAAGCCGATGCCGCTTGTTAAAAATGGCTCGGCATTTTTTAAGAATCCACCGGAGGGCTCAATTCAATGCTGAAAGCCCATTTGCATGTCAGTGTCAGAGAATGCTAGAATCCTCGCTAAAGTCAGAGATAATCCCTTTTGATGATCCGTTGCTTAACTGTGTACAGGCTAAACCGCCGGAAAACAGTTTAGCGATGGCGTTAAAGTTTTGAGAATCTAGGCCTAAGTGTACAGCCCTCAACAGAGACTGCCCCAACTTTGTTGACTGGGCTGAGACCTTTTCAGGGACCCCTTGTAGATATCACTCTTAGGTTTTTTTGGCTTTAAAAGTACCTGAATATTTTAGTTGAACTATGTACACATCTAATGCATTTCATGATATAAAGATTTTCCTGAGGACTAATGAACAAATGAATGTTTGTTTAAACCTCTTTGTAGAAATCACACATGCTTTCAGCAGCCATTAAAATGTTTACTTTTTAGCTGTAAATCAACATTGTGTGTTTTTCCCTAACTATTAGCAATTTATATGGTCATAGATTCACATCACTAACCCTCTTTTTTTCCCCCTTATCTCTTTCAGTACCTTGTGTTGAAAGGCTCAGTATGGAAAATCCTAATTTGCCAATGGCAGAGCTGGCTGTTGCTTTGTTTTACGGTGGCGCTGATGGCTGTTGTTCCTCTGACAGTCTATCTGATGGTAACGGCCTTTAAGGACCCTCCTCCCCATTGGTTATTTAATGCAGCAGCTGTGTGCTTTGGAGTCTTGGCAGAGACCCTTCTGATCAAGTGAGTACAAGCGGAGCCCCTCCTTCCTCCCTGACAAACTGGCTGTTTTCTTACAACTCGGCACCTGAAAAGCTCCCACAAGATTTGCCCATTATATTAAATAACAGGTTCTGGAGGCTGAGCGCTGTTAATCTAATGTAGCTGGGTGTCATTAAGGTCGCACATCTATGCTTGTTTAATTTTTCTTCTGCCATTAAGCCGACAAAATGCTTTTTGAGTTTTTCTGTCTCAGTGGGCTCCACCTACAATGGCAGAGTGAATAAGAGTTCCAGGATTTTGTAAGTGAGTTTTGTTACTTTCTTCATTACGAAGCAGGAATTAAACTCCCTCCTAGTCAGTACTTAAAATATCAAAGTTGTTGTCAAATGCCTTTGAGTCATTATAATAACTAATTTACTTGCACAATGCAGCGTAGGTCTCATGGCGCATGAAGTCGACACACTGCTGAGGAGCTGTGGCAAAGCGGAATAAGCAGAAAATTGGTTTAGAAAAATGGAATGCTTTGCTGGTAGATATTTTCAAACTGAATTATTCCATGGTTCCCCCCCCCCCCCCCCACACACTCTTCCTTTTATAGGCTGAAAAAAAAAAAATCATATGATTTGTGTTTTATTGTCATTATGGGATTATGACCTCAAGGGCTAGGAAGTGTATTATAACTCAGACTCCATGCCAAATCCTTCACAAGCTTTGAGAGAGCGTCCAAGCATCATCCCATATACAATGCTTACAGTTCCCTTCTGAGAAGGGTCATACAAAATCATAATAAAATGTACAACCAGAAGCAAAGAAGGACTCAAGGCAGCAGCAAGTTATGTACAAAATGAAAAGGCTGTCAGTTAGATGAAATGTGTAATAATGATTTGTAACAGCAACACGAAAGAAAGGACCTATGTTCCGAAAGTGCTGATAAATCCAAAACAGAAAGAAACAATAGTCTCCGGATGTCACAGGAGCCATTGGTTAAGTTTTTTTTTTTTTTTATTAAGATCAAATATCCAAATGTAAAACCAGCAGCATTGGAGGTATCGGGAGTACAATAAATGTCAATTGCTCATAAAAATTGTAACAAATGCCATCAAAATTAGAACATATCCAATACTGCTGGTTTTACATGTGGATATTTGATCTTAATTAAAAAAAAAATCATTTAACCAATGGTTCCTGTGACATCCGGAGACTATTGTTCCTTTTAATAGTTATTTGTATCGTTCCAATAGAAACAGGAATCACCCAATGATTATTTCAGGCATAAGTTGTGGGTTTGTATAGGGGTCGGTTTCCCTTAGATTCTATATATAGTATTCTTGCCCAAAACTGGGCACTGATATTTGGGTACCAATCACATAGTGTGAAACCCAAAAGGATGAGACCATGGGAGTTGCATGGGCGGGTCAGAGGCATTCCTAAACTTTGCACGCAGTGTTATAGAATACCAGGGAAGTTCACCCAAATTGACCACCAGGAATTGCACTGTGTTTCAGCAGGCGTAAGTCCTGGAACCAAAATTTGGGCGCCAAAGTTAACATTCAATGGTATTGCATCGAGTGCCAATTTTTGAGTGCCACTTCCTGGATCTAGCCCCATATGTAAATTTTAAACAAAGCTGTGATTATAAGGCATAATCTGTCTCCCTAAGTTTTCCTATTGTTAAAAAAATCATTGCAGCTTCAGGATGAGCTGTGGTAGCTCTCGAAAAAGAAACCCTGAGATTCCTGTCTCTGCTTTACCAGATCAAGGAAACAGAACTTTTCTGGGAGCAAGTTTTACCTGTCTGTCATGTTGCATCACAGGTTTTTGTGTCCAAATGTTTGCATACCTGTGGAGGAAAGCGCAATCTTTGCTCATGACAAACGAGAATAATTTAACTATTTTATTGCCAAAATGTGGGAGTGAGGCTGTTCAACCTGTGAGGCCTTTGAGACTATATCTAGAGCCCCTGCCATGGTGACTGATTCCAACTGAACTGCTTAGACACAAGCCTTTGGAATTAAGTTACTCCTGGTGGAATTCTACGTATACATTTTTGAAAATTCTGTGCAAAACTTTTGAACATTCTGCACATAACATTTAAAAAATCTGCCACATATATTTGTAGTGTTTTGCATAGGAATTCCCCTATCATAAGGCCTAAAATCCCTTCCTGCATTTTCCTTTCTTAGGCTCCAACATCCTCAGTTACTTTCACTCTTGAACTGCATAGCACACTTACTTTTTTATCTGGTCCTTCTCATTTTCAGCTATGGCAGTAGTTCTGCTCATGTTCTCTTCCCCACCCCCACTGAGCTCCCATGGCAAGAACGAAGTGATCTGTTGCACATTGGGTTATTTCCTTCCCTTATGTCAACAGACCCAACTACTAATGTGAACTACTAATGTGAACCACGTAAATTAGGGGTGTCCAACCTTATGACTTCTCTGGGCCGCATTGGCCGCAAAAAATTTTTCTGGGGCCGTACAAACACTAACACTAGCCGATGAGCCAAAACAAGGTGGCCATGAGTGTGGCCTGAGCAGTGATGTAGTGATTATATGCTGTATAATACATCGACATGCAGGCCAGGATATGTAAATGTCAGTATACAGACTGCTATAAAGCATTCACACACCAGCTCTACCTGCCTGTATAGACTGGGCATTGTGGCTGACTGGAGGAGATCTGAGAGCAAGTTGGTCATCTGATTGGCGTCTCTTCCCGTTCATAACTTCCACTGTCCTACCCTTTGTCCCAACCCACTTTGGAACTGCACCCCACTTCCTGAAAGCCCTGTGTGTACCCACTGCTGGCCCTCTCCCATCCTCTCCTCCCATCGGTGATCCCACCCGGCCCCAGTGTGTAGTTGTCTTTCTGCGCTGTGTTGCCTGATTGCCTCATCAGCCTCACCTGTGCCCTGTGTCTCTGTAGCCTGTAACTATCTGTGTCAATGAACATTTTCCAGTGTCACTGTGTGAGTGCTAGTAGTGTGTGAAGGCCTCAATGCTGGCAGAGATGATAGTGATGCTGATGGGAGAATTCCCTGGTGGGTGGAATAATCGGGGCTTAGTGGGTGGGAGCATTTTGTTGCTGGGAGTAAGATTATTCTGGTATGGGGAGTGGGTCACCTGTTGTCATAGTGGGATAACACCTGTTGACAGTGGTATAATTGTGGAGCTGATGCTGAAATTATAGCTTTCTTGTGTGAAGGTGGTATATAAGAAGTTAAAATAAAAACAAATAAAGAGCCTTCCCCCATATTGTGCAGCAGAAGCAGCAAACTATGACTGAGTTCCATGACGAAGAACATTGGGTTCCATAGACTACACTCTAGTGGCAAATAGGCCTCTGGAGCAAGCAGCTTTCATAGATAAAATTCTCATTCCAAATGAACCCTAAGATATTCCGGCCAACATCTACTCTGGATCCCTTCTCTAAAAATCATAAACACATGCTGGACAACAATATTTTCAATTACTGTACCTACAATTTGGAATGCCTTGCCATCTCAGCTTCGGACAGAGCAAAATTTTGACACATTTAAAGGAGCCTTTTTTATTTACTGATGCATTTGAATACTAAATTCTCCTCTTTCATTTTCAGCAAGCTCTTTTAAACTCTCCCTTAGTCCCATTGTTTTTTTTCCATTTATGTTTTCTTTCCTGTAACATATTGTAGTTCTACCCAGTCTACCTTTGTTTCATGTCATCGTTATGTGTCCAAGTATACATAAGAACATAAGAATTTGCTGCTGCTTGGTCAGACCAGTTGCATGTGGTGGCCACTCTGGTCAAAGACCAGCGCCCTAACTGAGACTAGCCCTATCAACGTACATCCTTGTTCATCAGGAACTTGTCTAACTTTCTCTTGAATCCCTGGAGGGTGTTTTCCCCTATGACAGACTCCGGAAGAACGTTCCAGTTTTCTACCACTCTCTGGGTGAAGAAGAACTTCGTTACGTTTGTACGGCATAACATAACATAAACATAACATAAAAACTCACTTGTATACCGTTAAGTTCTATGCGGTTCACAGAGATTAGCAATACAAATGAATAAACAACCAGCCTCTTCTCCCTTGAAAAGAGAAGACAGAGAGGACATGATCGAAACATTTAAGATAATGAATGGAATAGACTTAGTAGATAAAGACAGGTTGTTCACCCTCTCCAAGGTGGAGAAAACGAGAGGGCACTCTCTAAAGTTAAAAGGGGATAGATTCCGTACAAACATAAGGAAGTTCTTCTTCACCCAGAGAGTGGTAGAAAACTGGAACACTCTTCCGGAGGCTGTTATAGGGGAAAACACCCTCCAGGGATTCAAGACAAAGTTAGATAAGTTCCTGCTGAATCAGAACGTACGCAGGTAAGGCTAGACTCAGGGCACTGGTCTTTGACCTAAGGGCCGCTGCGGGAGCGGACTGCTGGGCACATGGGACCATTGGTCTGACCCAGCAGTGGCAATTCTTATGTTCTTAGGATCTAACTTCCAAAAGATTCTGTAAAAAGATGCATCTTTAAAGCAGGTCGAAATTGTTGATACGAATTTGAAAGTGTGAATATGTCAGTCAGGTCCCTAATCCATGAGGCTGCCTATAAGGACAACAGTCGTTCCTGGAATTTCTTATATTTGCATCCCTTTGCAGAAGGAAATGAGAATAGTGAGTGTGATTTTCTAGAATGTTTAGAATTTGTAATGATGAAAGATTCCATAAGATACTCTGGGATTAGACCTGTTAATGCCTTAAAACAAAGGCAGCTGAACTTAAATTTAATCTGTGCTTCAACCGGAAGCCAATGCAGTTGACGCTAGAAATCAGTGACATGATCATACTTCTTTAGATCAAAAAATCAATCTAAGTGCTGTAGTTTGGATTATGCGCAGTCTTTGAAGATATGAAATTTCTCCCAAATTCTGTATATGGTGCCATACATTGTGCATGCAAATCAGTGTGCACAATCTATTTATATGCAGAACATAATTGTTTAACAAGCTTAATTGACACCAGTAATTGACGCTAATTGGCACCAATTAAAAGTTGCATGCACAACTTGCAAAGTGCAATTCTATGAAAGGTATGACCCAGTTCTAGTGTGAAAATGTGAAAAGGGGGCATGGCCAGGAGAGGGGAATGGGCAGAAAGTTTAAGCACACTGTAATAGAATATTCCCAATGCATACACAAGTTAGGCGCAGGGATTTAGGTAGGGTTACCAGACATCTGGTTTTACCTGTCTTTTTAGTGGACCTATCCGGATGACTTTTCAAAACCCGGCACTTTGTCCGGCTTTTGAAAAGCTTCCAGCTTGGGGCAGCGTCAGGAGAGCATCTGCACATGTGTGGATGCAACAAGATGGCATTGGGCGCATGCATGTGACATCATTGCATCACATCTAGGCATGCGCAGATGCCCTCCCGACGCAGCCCGAGGACAAGAACAGGTTGGGGCGGGGCTGGGGCAGAACGGGGAGTTACTTGAGTGGAATAGGGTGGGGCTGGGTGAGACTGGGCGGTCTTGGGGACAGGGCCATGGGTCTGGATTTTACAGGAGTAAAAATCTGGTAACCATAGATTTAGGCCCAGTTTTCCTTGGCCTAAATGGGTGTGTCTAAAAGTTACGTGACTCACAGGCGCTTAGCGTGATTCTATAAAAGGTACACACACCTTAAAGGATTGTACTAAGCACTGGTCTAGTCAGCACTGATTTTTGGGGCACTATATGTAGAATCGGGCCTTTTCTGGCTAACATCTAGGTATGGACATTTGCAACAGCTATAGGACTGGCATACAAGATCTTGCCTTAAATTAAGAGAGGTTTTTATCCACTTGCACTAGTATTTTTTAAAGTAGGCTGCAATGCATTGATGTTGCACACATGCATGTGAAATCATCCACATATGCTCACAAGCCCTCCATATGTGGCCCCGAGTTCGGGGCCTTCCAAAACCCAGACAAACTGCTGGATTCTGGAAATCCATCTTGGCATCCAGACAGTCCTCCAAAAAGAGGACTTCCGGGTTTTCCTGGACACCTGGTAACCCTATTATAAAGAAAAGTAAACTCCTATTTTTCTTTATAAAATAGGCGCCTTAAATTGTGCTTTTAGTCAGTGCCATGTTATAGAATTACTCTCTATGTGCAGTAAAGCTAAATAGGAAGAAGTTAAAAGGGCAGAAAAATGCTGGCGATTCTAGCATTCTCAGGCCCAGAGTCTTAGTGTTTGCCAAATATTTGTGCTTCATGGCTGGACTTAGCATGCTGGATACTAGAGGGAGTCGTGGTCTGTGGCCCCAGGCCAAGAATTTTGATTTGATTTTGATTTATTTCACTTTATATTCCACCTTCAGCAGAATTAGCTGTGCCAAAGCGGATTACAATCAAAACCAAGCACGAATTAATTGGGCTAGGTGGTTTATAAGAATAACAGAAACCCCTGGGTAGTTGTGTGAATGAAAGCTCTTGGCTAAATAGCCCAGTAGAGGCCAGTACCAATTGAAGTGGGAGCCCAAATGAGCAGGAAAGGACTGCCAGAACAAAGAATAATATTAATGCTTGTGAAAGTTTATCATGTGATCATAGCACTAATGTTTTGAGGAGGTCATTTTGAAGCAACTACAAATGTAAATAGCAGTGTTTTCAGGTGTAGATTGACAACATGTAAATAGCAAATGCCAAAAGATGCTATTTACACAGAATGCAGAGATATCAAGAAGATGTTGCATGGTATAGTATGGCTAGGATGGACCATGAAAGTATGTGTGTATTTGCCAGTGTCCAATAGAAATGCACACATATTTACAAGAGTTTCCCTTTCTACTTTTGTAACTGTTCCAAGACATGCGTAAATTTTGAAAAAAAAAAAAAAAAAAGTGCTTGTTTTGGCCAGGGTTTTAAAGGGAGGATTAAGGGAGGAACTGTCTTTAATCTCCCATTTTTTTTCTGTCTCCAATTTAAAGAAAAAAAAAAAAAAAAAACTTTTGGCAGGCTTGCTTGTTAATTACTGCCAGCTACACACGTAAGTTTGAGAAATGAAGCACCTATTCATTATAAGTTCCAGTACTTATACATGGAAGATGCTGTACTGAACATAAGAATAGCCTTGCTGGATCAGACTAATGGTCCATCTAGCCCAAGTAGCCCATCTTCACGGAGGCCAATCCAAGTTGCAAGTACCTGGCAAAAAAACATAAATAGTAGCAGCATTCCATGTCACCGATCCAGGGTAAGCAATGGCTTCTCCAATGTCTATCTCAACAGCAGTTTATGGACTTTTCCTCCAGGAACTTGACCAAACCTTTTTTTTTTAAACCAGCTACCTTAACCGCTCTTACCACATCCTCTGATAATGTATTCCAGAGCTTAATTATTCTCTGAGTGAAAAATTACTTCCTCCTATTGGTTTTAAAAGTATTACTCTAACTTCATCAAGTGTATCCTAGTCTTTGAAAATTTTGATGGAGTAAAAAAGTCTATCCACTTGTAGTCGTTCTACACCTCTCAGGGTTTTGTAGACTTCGATCATATCTCCCCTTAGATGTCTCTTTTTCAATCAAATTGTGTGTCTCACCCACCAGTACCCTGCCCATTTCACCACTACCAATGAAAGGAGACAGTGGGCAAGGAGCCATTTTTGCCCCTCCTATTTGTGAACTGTTCCACATGTAAGACTTCTCAGGAAACTGCAAGCCCATGGAATAGAAGGAGATATACTAAGATGGATAGGCAAATGGCTGGAGAACAGAAGGCAGAGAGTGGGCATAAATGGGAAGTTCTCAGACTGGGAGAAAGTGACTAGCGGTGTACCCTAGGGTTCGGTACTTGGGCCCATCTTATTTAATATCTTCATCAATGACCTGGAGGATGGAACATCCAGTGAGATCATCAAGTTTGCAGATGACACAAAGCTATGTTGGGCAATCAAATCGCAGAAGGACAGTGAGGAACTCCAGAGCAACTTGAGTCGATTGGAGAAATGGGCAGATAAATGGCAGTTGAAGTTTAATGTGGAAAAATGCAAAGTGATGCACTTAGGCAGAAAGGATAAGAAGCACAAGTATAGTATGTCAGGTGCAACTCTGGGAAAAACCGAACAAGAAAAGGATCTGGGTGTAATAATTGATAGGACCCTGAAGCTGTCGGCGCAATGCACGGTGGCAGCAAAGAACGCAAATAGAATGCTAGGCATGATAAAGAAGGAAATCACGAGTAGATAAGAGAAAGTAATAATGCCGCTTTATAGAGCAAAGGTCAAACCACACTTGGAATACTGCGTCCAACATTGGTCTCCATACTTAAAGAAGGATATAAAACTGCTGGAAAGGATGCAGAGATGAGCAACGAAGCTAATAAAAGTTATGGAGAACTTGGAATACGAGGAATGATTTAAGAGACTTGGATTGTACTCCCTTGAGAAGAGGAGACTGCGAGGGGATATGATCGAGACTTTCAAAATACTGATAGGAATCGACAAAATAGAGCAGGAAAAAAATGTGTTTACAATGTCCAATGTGACATGGACAAGAGAACATGGACTGAAGCTAAGGGGGGACAAGTTCAGGACAAATATCAGGAAGTTCTGCTTCACGCAACGAGTGGTAGACACCTGGAATGCTCTCCCAGAAGAGGTAATTGTGGAATCCACTGTTCTAGGATTTAAGGGTAAGCTAGATGCACATCTCCTTATGAGAAGCTTAGAGTGATATGGGGACTGAAACTCTGCCAGGGTACACTGGCGGGGCCTCCGCATGTGCGGATTGCCGGATTTGATGGACCTAGGGTCTGATCCGGAGATGGCAATTCTTATGTTCTTATGAGCAGTCACACTACTCACACAGCCCTTGGTACGCACTGCTTTGAACACTACTGCTCCCGCTGCATGTGCCAGAAAATACACATGTATTTGCTGGTGTCCTATCACTATAGGGAAAAAATAGTCGTATAAATTAATATACAAAAACATGGAGAAATAATTCTACTGTTAATACGTTTTGCAGGGTGTCACAATCCTCCAGTCAAAAAATAAACAATAATGACAGTAAAATCATAAGCACAAAAAAGTGAGGAAAAACAGACCTCATACACAGACCGCCTGGACTACCAGTACCCTAAGCAATCTGTATCATCACTGGTCTGTGAAAAAACTCCACACAAATATATGCCTTAAGTCTCTCATACATCCATAATATTTTTTTGTCAAAAAATGTGCTTTTAAACAGGACGATAATCTAGATTCCACTGCAGAAAACATCAGTATCAAAGGCTACAGCTGAGTATGTTGAAAATCAAAGACTCAGCATTCCCACAGGGAGATTCCTGCGAATGAGTATGGCGTACAAAAGATCCTACAGCCATATCTCAGCTATGGAACTGACTACCCACACAGATCAGGTCACTAGACTCACTAATGACCTTCCGCAGAGCAGTAAAGATCTTCCTCTTCCGCCAATCGGGCCATTAAAAACTGCCTCCTCAATATACTTCTCCTAGTACTCTTTGTTATGACCAATCTTAACAGAGATTTCGGCAGTTGGAACCCAAGCACAATACCAGGTAAAGCTTTGGATTCTTGCCCAGAAATAGCTAAGAAGAAAAAAATAAAAAATTTAAATTGAATCAGGTTGGGCAGACTGGATGGACCATTCGGGTCTTTATCTGCCGTCATCTACTATGTTACTATGTTATCTGGTCTCTAGAATAAACTCTGTTATTGTCTACTGTAACCTATTTGTTGTCATGACTAGTCTGTTTTCAAGCGATTGTGAATGTCTACTTGTAACCCATTCTGAGCTTCTGGGAGAACAGGATAAAAATTGAAATAAATAAATTTGTTTACAAAAGGATCCATGTTTGGCAGAACATTTTCGAAAATAGAACTCTAATTATCCCAACCTGGATGTTGCAATACATCCCTCAACATCCTTTGCAAAAAGGGACTTTATATGTTCTCAGCTTTCTTATCTGTGAGAGTAAGAGTGGACTTGACTAATGATTTGAAGAGCAGGCTAGGAAATAGGAAAGGAGAGTTCAAACCCTGCTTATTTCCTCCTATTGGTTTTATTTTTTTATTTCCTTTATTTATATTTTGAACATATTATCAAGAATAAACTCCTTGTACAGAATATGATTGAGTCAACATAATATAAACAATTGAAGTAACATCTATATGACAAAATTTCTATTTACTTAATCAAAATTAAAGTCCCAAATTGAGATCCAAGATGTTCCTGAGTGAGAGACTATTAAAAGTAAAAAGAATAAATTCAAATTACAAATTAGGCGGTCAGATGAGAGTGGATCAAGAGTAAATTATACATTGAGATTTTCTTAATCCCCTTCAAGGCCCCTCCTGGAGAGAAATCCTGTCAGCTGAGAGGGTTCAAAGAAAATATAATTGCAAGATTTATACTTTACAATGCATTTGCAAGGATATCGTAAAAGAAATGATGCCCCCATTGCAGCGACCCCAGGCTTAAGAAGCAAAAATTCCTTCCTTCGTTTCTGAGATTCCCTTGTCACATCCGGAAATATTTGAACTTTATATCCAAGAAATTCTTTATGTCTATTCTTAAAATAAAGCTGTAATATCCAATTTTTATCTGGTGATAAAACCACCGTAGCCAATAGGGTAGCTGGAATAGCTACCTCCTTCATTGAAGATTCCAATAATAATGTTATGTCCATTTGTTCACCCTGACCTTGTTGTTCTAGTGGATGTTGTTCTTCCAAATTTTTTGATGGCAAATAATATATTTTGGAAAAAGGAGGAAAAGCATCATTAGGAACATTAAGAACCTCACAAAAGTACTTTTTCAAAACTTCTTTTGCTGATAAAGAAGGAATCTTTGGGAAGTTCAAAAATCTAAGGTTATTCAACCGCATATTATTTTCCATCATTTCCACCTTTCTCCTAAGGTTAAGATTGTCCTTAATCAGTGTCGTTTGAATTTGAGTTACTTCACTTATCTTTTTATCTATTTTTTCCACATTATTTTTCATCGATGTATTTTCCTGTTTAAGTCCATTTATTTCATTTCTTTGTTGTAAATATTTCTCTTCTAGTTCTTTAATTTGTGGTGACAATGTTTGTCCCAGAGTTCTTACCAAGTCCCAAATAGAGTCTAGAGTAACATTCATGGGTTTAGGAACAGAGAATATACTTGCTTGCATTGTCCCAGCTTCCACAGCAATGGCAGTCTTCTCCCTCTGGGAACCTTGCTCCATTTCAGGTCCCCTCGTTCTCACCGAAGTCTCGTCTTCCTCCAGTGCTTCACTCACTTCAGCCTCCCGGGAACCGAAGTCTGCCTTCTCGGGCTGACTACTCTCCCGTGGAGAGCTAGCACGCTGCGGCTGAGGGGGCGGGGTTCTAGCGTCGGGGCTCAGAGTCGACTCTAGCCCAGGGAAACTTGCCGCGACCTCACTCCTTCCCGGCGATTCCAGCGGGCGACTCCCCGATGCAGCTGCTGCCTCTTGATTCAGGCGCCGCAAAAAATCCTCCATGGACATCTGAAGGGGAGTCTCCAGGCGCCTCGAGGCTCCAGAAGCACCTTTCCCTCTCCTTTTCGGCATTGCTGAGGCACAAGGTAAATGTTATTTCGTTAGGATCTCTGGCGGCGTCTGACTCACTCTCATCAGCACGCGGCCATCTTGGATCCCCCAGTTCTCTCTCCTCCTATTGGTTTTAAAAGTATTTCCCTGTAACTTCAAGTGTCCCCTTTAGTCTTTATAATTTGTAAAAAAAGTCAAAAATCGATCCACTTGTACTCATTCTATTCCACTCAGAATTTGGTAGACATCAATCATATCTCCCCTCAGCTGTCTCTTTTCCAAGCTGAAGAGCCCTAACCTTTTTAGTCTTTCATCATATGAGAGAAGTTCCATCGCCTTTATCATCTTGGTCACCTTTTTTTTAATCTATTCTAGTTCTGCTATATTTTTCTTGAGATGAGGCGACCAGAATTGAACTCAATACTCAAGGAGAGGTCACACCATGGAGCACTACAGAAGCATTATAACATAACAGAACTGGTTGAGAGGAAGGCAACAGAGGGTAGTGATCAACTGAGATCACTCTGAGCAAAGGGATGTTACCAGTGGTGTGCTTCAAGGTTATGTTTGTGGGCCTGCTCTTTTTAACATTTTTATACGGAATATTGTTGCAGGGCTGTCAGGTAAGATTTGCCTCTTTGCAGATGATAACAAAACCTGGAATAGAGTACACACCCAGGATGGTATGAATAACATGAAGAAAAACCTGGCAAAGCTTGAAGAATGGTTTGAAATTTGGCAACTAAAATTTAATGCTAAGAAATGCAAGGTCATGCATTTGGGCTGCAAAAACCAGAGGGAATGGTACAGTTTAGGGGGTGAAGAACTTATGTACATGACAGAAGAGCGGGAGTCGGGTGTGATTGTATGTGATGATCTTAAGGTGGGCAAACAGGTTGAAAAGGTGACAGCGAAAGCTAGAAGGATGCATAGGGAGGGGTATGGCTAGTAACAAAAAGGAGGTGAGACCTCATTTAGAATATTGTGTACAATTCTGGAGACCATACCTTCAAAATGGTATAAAGAGGATGGAGTCGGTCCAAAGGAAGGCTACTAAAATGGTGTGTGGTCTTCATCATAAGGCGTATGGGGGTCAGACTTAAAGATCTCAATCTGTATACTTTGGAGGAACGGCGGGAGAAGGGAGATAAGATAGAGACATATAAGTCTTTTTCATTTGAAAGGAAGCTCTAGAATGAAAGGGCATAGGATGAAGTTAACAGGTGATAGGCTCAGGAGTAATCTAAGGAAATACTTCTTTACAGAAAGGGTGGTAGATGCGTGGAACAGTCTCCCGGTAGAGGTGGTGGAGACAGACTGTGTCTGATTTCAAGTAAGCCTTGGATAGGCATGTGGGATCTCTTAGAGAGAAGAAGAGATAATGGTTACTGCGGATGGGCAGACTGGATGGGCCATTTGGCCTCTATCTGCCATCATGTTGCTATGTTTCTTTTCAAAAAAAGCTGCGGTCATTAATCAACTTTACATTAAAAATTCTTTATAAGAAATTATTTGGCTTCCATCTTATTTGCTGTCATGAGGGATCCTTCAAGAGAAAAAAAACAGCCAAATACCACACTACCTGAATTGACTCAGTACCTAAGCAAGCATGGTTCACAACTCAGTGCTTTGATCTGTAGTGCCCATCTTGCAAGACAGAAGGCTGAATCCGAAGCTCCCTAGAACTGATTCCTCCTTCCATGTCTTTATACATCTCATGCCTCTCTACCTCTCTTATCTGTCCATCTAAAATTTCAGAATTTTTAGAAGCCTCTCCAGTCATAGAGCTGTTAAAAACTTTGGTTGGCTATGGGGCCCATAATCAAAAGACAGACATCCAAAAAGTATCCTAAATCAGCACTTGGACAACCTAATCTCCAGGACGTCCAAGTGCCGATAATCAAAATTGTATTTCTGTATATCTAGCGAGGTGTTCCAGCTTCTGTATGTTCAGAGCACATGATTGTCGTGGTAGAGGCGTTTTTATAGGTGAGCTTTGGGAAGTCTCAAGGGCGGGTTAGACATGGACGTCTTGCAGCCTCTGATACTGTTGATCATCGCCTACTCCTTGATATGCTGTCCTTGGGATTCCAGGGTTCTGCCATCTCCCATCGCACCTTCAGTGCATGCAATGATGGTTCCTCCTCCACAGCCTTCCCACTATCGATTGGTGTACAAGGCTGTCCTGAGACCACTCCTTTTCTCAATCTACATAAGAACATAAGAAATGTCTTCACCGGATCAGACCGAGGTCCATCAAGTCCGGCGATCCGCTCACACGGCGGCCCATTTAGGTTCTCTATAATGAAAACCTGAAATTACCGTATCCCTCAATATAATTTGCAAGAAGGTGTATATCCAACTTGTGCTTGAAACCCCGAAGAGTAGTCTCCGCCACAACATCCTCAAGAAGATCTCGGACGCGTGCAGGCAGACAGGCAGGCAGAGAGAGAAGGAGAGCGGCAACGGGCAGGAGAGGCCCGGAGGAAGAGGAGAGGGGAGCGCCGAAGGAGGCAGAAGGCGGGCAGGCAGGCTAGCAGCAGGGGTAAGCGGCGAGAGTTAGCTCCGCCCCCCCACCGCGTCAGAGGCAGTGTCAGCGCCCGGGCTCCCCCTTAAAAGGGGGCATGGCAACGGTGCGCGGCTGTTCGGCACGCGGCGAAGGCGAGCAGCAAAGGCGCTCACCTTAGCGAGAGCGCCTTTGCGAAGGGCCTTGAGAAGGGCCAAGGCACTACAGGGTCAGCACACACCAGAGGGGAGTCGGGGAGAGGAAACCAGCAGCAGACAGAGAGTGAGGGAGAGAGGACGCAGCAGCAGCAGACAGAGTCAGAGACACCAGCAGGCAGAGAGAGAGGACACCAGTAGCAGGAGGGAGCGGAGACCAGAGTAGGAGAGCTAAGAAAGAGCAGAGCAGATTGACTGAAATGGAGGCAACCAGATCACAGCAGAGCTTTCCAGTGTACTGCATGGACTGCTATATGTACGACTACCTCCCCTCGGGAAGGCGGGAGTACATATGCAGTCGGTGTCGGGAACTGGAGAGCCTGAAAAGGGAGGTCGGGAGACTGCAGGCAAGGGTCCAGGAGCTGGAAGGGCTGTACGCCCTAGAAGAGCCTTGCCAGGCGTCTGAGGAACCAGACACAGCAAGCTCCATCGAGGATCAAGTGAGGGACCTTGAGAGATACATCGAAGAAGCCTACAGGAGGGTGGAAGAGAAGGACCAGCAGCATCACGGACAGGCATCCCTAGATGATGAGAGCCACAACCCACCGGTGGATGGACCTAGTGGAGAGGCCGGGCAAACAGAGGGGGCAGAGGCGAACCAGGACCCCGAGGGAGGAGCACCAAGATACACCAAGGATACGGACCTGAGGCAGAGGAGGCTACTGAGAAAGGGGAAGACTGCAATTGTTGTAGGAGACTCGATCCTGAGGGAGGTGGATAGTCATGTGGCCGGAGGGAGAGAGGACCGGCTAGTGACATGTCTCCCAGGGGCTAAGACAAAGGACATCGCCGACAGAATCGAGAGGATCCTGATCGGAGCCGAAACAGAGGAGACAGCAGTAATTATCCACGTCGGAACAAATGATGTGAGTCGGAGGAACTTCAGCATGCCTGCACTAACGGACCAGTTCAGGGTCCTGGGAAGGAAGCTGAAACGGAGGACACAGAGGATAGCCTTCTCGGAGATCCTGCCGGTCCCGAGGGCAGATGCAAGGAGGCAGGCCGAGCTCCAGGATGTGAATGCGTGGCTGAGAAAATGGTGCGAAGATGAGGGCTTCCACTTTGTGAGGAGCTGGTCGTCCTTCTGGGGAAAGAGCAAGCTCTACAGGCGGGACGGCCTGCACCTGAGCACGGCGGGAACAAGAATACTGGCAGCCAACATGAAGAAGGAGATCGAGAGGGCTTTAAACTAAGGAGAGGGGGAAAGCCGACAGCAGACCTGATGACGCTTCGGACAACGGTATCCAGAAAGGATGCTGAACGGGATGACTACTACAGGGAGGAGGACGGGAAACCGATGGAGCTCGAGATCAGACAGCGAGGGAAGCACCAGGTAACAGCAACTTGCTGTGAGGGACTTAAGCGGCAGGGGGATTCAGGGGGGCGGGATGGAACCAGAGTGCAAGCAGAAGGCAATAAGGAGGAGCCACATGGCAAGAGGGATCAAACCAAGGCCCAGGGGACAATAGCATGGGAGGGGGCTGGCAGGGCAGGAAATTTCCGAGGAAAAGCGGGGAAGGGGGGTGGAGGGGACACGAGGAGGCAGAAACTTGCGAGGGTAAAGGATGAGGGTAAAGCAGAGGCACAGTTAACGGATGAACAGCCCGAAACTCAAGAGAAGGAGTTCAAGGTGAAAGCAGAGGTGAGTGACAAATGCCGGGACCTACAGTGCTTATACACGAATGCAAGAAGCCTCAGGGCCAAGATGGGTGAACTGGAAGTCATGGCCAAAGGGGAGGACCTGGATGTAATTGGAATTACGGAAACTTGGTGGACAGAGGACAATCAATAGGATGTGGCGCTGCCAGGGTACAAGCTCTACAGGAGGGACAGGACCCACAAGAAGGGGGGGAGGCATAGCACTATACATAAAGGACTCTATCTACTCGGTCAGGTTGGATACGGCGACAAAGGCAGAGAGGCTGGAATCACTATGGGTCAAATTGCCGGGAACCAAAGGTGCAGACATAAAACTGGGGCTGTATTATCGTCCACCTGGTAAGCCGGATGCAGTTGGACAAGACTTAGAAGCGGAACTGAAGCAGGAATGCAGTACTGGAAATGTAACAGTGATGGGGGACTTCAACTACCCGGGGATAGACTGGAGTACGGGTCACTCCAACTGCGCCAGGGAAACGGAATTCGTAGAAGCTATGAGGGACTATCATGGAACAACTAGTCAAGGAACCGACGCGAGGGGGGAACTACTCTTGACCTCATCCTTAACGGATTAAGGGGGCCTGCAAGAGGGATAGAAGTGGGAGGACCACTAGGCAACAACGATCACAACGCAATCAGATTCACATTAAAAAGAGGGACACCCATAGTGAGGAGGACCGCATCGACTGCGCTCAACTTCAGGAAAGGGAACTATGTTGCCATGAGGGAAATGGTGGGGAGGAAGCTCAAGAACAGCTTTAGGATGGAGACTGTAGGAAGTGCCTGGACCCTATTCAGGGACACCCTGCAGGAAGCACAAAACCTGTACATCCCCAGTTTCAGGAAAGGCTGTAAGAACAAGCGGTCAAAAAGCCCGGTTTGGATGACAACTGAAGTAAAGAGGGCAATAAGTGACAAGAAAGTGTCCTTCCGGAGATGGAAAAAGGATCCAACGGAGGAAAATCACCAGAAGCACAAGAATTGCCAAAAGGAAGTGATTAAGGAGGACAAGGAGGTAGCTGAGAGGTTGAACACGTTCTTCTCGTCGGTCTTCACGTGCGAAGACATCCAATATACCGGACTCAGAGGAGCTCATGAGGGGGGAACAGGCCGAAAAATTGGAGCATATAGAGGTAAGTCAGGAGAATGTCCTCAAACAGATAGACAGGCTAAAAAGTGGCAAATCACCAGGACCGGACGGGATCCACCCAAGGGTTCTAAAGGAACTAAGACAGGAAATAGCGGGCACAATCCAGCATGTTTGCAACCTATCCCTGAGAACAGGAGAGGTGCCAGAGGACTGAAAACTGGCAAATGTCACACCTATCTTTAAGAAGGGATCGAGGGGTGACCCCGGGAACTACAGGCCGGTGAGCCTGACTTCAGTTATAGGGAAGATGGTGGAAGCGATGATCAAGGACAACATTTGCGAACACATCGAGAAAAATGACTTACTGCGAACAAGCCAGCACGGATTCTGTAAGGGAAGGTCATGCCTTACGAACCTACTGTACTTCTTTGAGGGAATAAGCAGTCAGGTGGACAAAGGGGAACCCATGGACATCATTTACCTCAATTTTCAAAAGGCTTTTGACAAGGTGCCACATGAAAGGCTGCTTAAGAAGCTGTGGAACCACGGGGTGGGCGGGGATGTACACAGATGGATCAAGCACTGGCTGTCGGGTAGACTGCAGAGGGTCGGAGTGAAGGGCCAATTTTCTGACTGGCGGGGAGTCACGAGCGGTGTGCCGCAGGGATCGGTGCTGGGGCCGCTACTCTTCAACATATTTATCAATGACCTGGAAACGGAGGCAAAATGCGAGGTTATAAAATTTGCGGACGATACCAAACTCTGCGGCAGAGTTAGGACCAGGGAGGAGTGTGAGGACCTGCAAAGGGATCTGTACAAGCTGGAAGACTGGGCAAACAAATGGCAAATGCGCTTTAACGTTGAGAAATGCAAGGTCATGCATATAGGAAATAAGAACCCGTTGTTCAACTACAAAATGGGGGGGGGCACTGCTGGGAGACAGCGGACTTGAGAGAGACTTGGGTGTGCTAGTGGATGCATCAATGAAGCCATCCGCACAGTGTGCAGCAGCAGCGAAAAAAGCCAACAGGATGCTGGGCATCATAAAGAAGGGTATCACAACCAGGACGCGGGAAGTCATCATGCCACTGTATCGGGCGATGGTGCGCCCGCATCTGGAATACTGCATTCAGTATTGGTCGCCGCACCTCAAGAAGGATATGGCGGTACTTGAGAGAGTCCAAAGGAGAGCAACGAAGCTGGTAAGAGGGCTGGAAAACTGCCCATACGCCGAGAGGCTGGATAAGCTGGGTCTCTTCTCTCTGGAAAAGAGGAGGCTCAGGGGAGATATGATAGAGACCTTCAAAATCTTGAGAGGCATAGAGAGGGTGGATAGGGACAGGTTCTTCAGACTGAGAGGGACAACGGGTACGAGGGGGCACTCGGAGAAACTGAAGGGGGATAGGTTCAAGACAAATGCAAGGAAGTTTTTCTTCACCCAAAGGGTCGTGGACACATGGAATGCACTCCCGGAGGAAGTGATCAGGCAGAACACAGTACAGGGATTCAAACAGGGATTGGACGGATTCCTGAGGGACAAAGGGATCGTAGGGTACTGAAAGGGGTGCGGAGACAAAGGGTCAAGAATTGGATGGGAAGATAGGACTTCGAGGAGAAACCAAGGGGTGATTCAGACAGGTCATGACCTGTTGGGCCGCCGCGGGAGCGGACTGCTGAGCGTGATGGACCTGTGGTCTGACCCAGCAGAGGCACTACTTATGTTCTTATGTTCTTAAGAGAATTCCAAGCGCCCACCACTCATGAGAAACAAAACTTCCTGGCATTTATCCTGAACCTGCTGCCACCCAGTTTCAGGCTGTGACCTCTTGTCCGTGTCACATCTGAAAATGTTAGTAATGCTGCTTCTTGGTCTATTTTATCAAATCCTTTTAATATTTTAAAAGTTTCTATCAAATCGCCTCTCAGTCTTCTCCTCTCGAGTGTGAACAGTCCGAGTTTCCTGAGGCGTTCTTCGTAGCTCAAATTTTTCATTCCTTTGACTAGTTTCGTGGCTCGCCTTTGCACCTTCTCCAACAGAGTTATGTCCTTCTTGAGGTAAGGAGACCAGTGTTGGACACAGTATTCTAAGTGTGGTCTGACCATTGCTCTATAAAGTGGCATTATGACTTCTTCCGATCTACTCGTGATCCCGTTCTTAATCATGCCCAACATCCTGTTTGTTCTCTTCGCCGCCGTCGCACATTGCACCGATGGCTTCAGGGTTCTGTCAATCAGTACCCCCAAATCCCTTTCTTGTTCGCATTTTGCTAATGTTACCCCAAACATTCTATACTCGTGTTCTTTATTCTTCTTTCCTAGATGCATCATCTTGCATTTATTTATGTTAAAATTCATCTGCCACATTGTTGCCCATGTTTCCAGCTGTCTCAGATCCTTCTGAAGCTCCTCGCAGTCCCTTTGAGAGCCAACCGCCCGACATAATTTTGTATCATCGGCGAACTTTATTATATTGCATGTTGTTTCCTCCTCAAGATCGTTTATAAAAATATTGAACAAAATAGGCCCAAGAACCGAGCCCTGGGGCACTCCACTAGTCACTTTCACCCAGTCCGAGAATTTCCCTTTTATGCTAACTCTCTGCACTTGCTTACTTGGAGCACTGATCTCCTCACACAGCTTCCAGTATCACCTCTATGCTGACGACTCCCAGATCTACCTCTCTGCGCAAAATATCTCTATTGAAACCCACACCAGAATCTCAGCTAAATATGAATAAAACAGAGCTGCTCGTTTTCCTGCCCAAACCCTCCTCCCACTTCCCTCGTTCTCCGTCTCTGTGGTCAACACTCTCATCCTTCCTGTTTTGTTTGCTCATAATCTTGGGGTCTTCTTTGACTCCTCTCTCTCTCCTTTACTGCCCAGATACAACCACTTCTTCCTTTATAATATTACCAAAATCTGACCCTTCCTCTCTGAACACACTATGAAAACACTTATCCATGCCCTCATCACCTCACGCTTAGACTACTGAAACTTGCTACTCTTAGGCCTTCCGCTTAGCCATCTCGCTCCCCTCCAATCTGTGCAGAATTCGGCTGCACGACTTATATTCTGGGAGAGCCATTATACTCATGTTACCCCTCTCCTAAAGTCACTTCATTAGCTCCCAATCTGTTTCCGAATACAATTCAAACTCCTCTTAATGACCTACAAATGCACTCACTCAACTGCCCACCACTATTTCTCTTCACTTATCTCCCCCTATGATTTCCCCCCCCCCTCCCCTACCCGTGAGCTCCGCTCTTCAGCTGCCAACTCCAGACTCCGTCCCTTCTACCTTGCTGCACCATATGCTTGGAACAAGCTGCCCAAATCCCTAAGGAAGGCTCTGTCTCAGGCAGTGTTCAAAGCCCAGTTAAAAGCCCACCTGTTTGAGAGTGCTTTCGACTCCTAACTCCTCTCACCTTGGGTTCTGCATCCCCAACCCTATATGTCATATCTGTCTGTCCAAGTTAGATTGAAAGCTCTTCCAAGCAGGGACCATCTATAAATGTCAAAATGTTCAGCGCTGCTTATGCCTTTCAGCGCTATATAAGTTATAAGTAGTAGTAGTAGTAGTACATCCTGGACAGAACTTATACATTTGGAACTAGACCTGTTTTAGAAGGGTCTAGGTGCCCAAACTGACCAGATGGCCACTGCATGCATCAAGGTAAGACACCACAACACTCCCCCAGTTCTCATGGACTCCCTCACACCCACAAAATCAGAATACAAACGTGCATACCTCTAGAACATCAGCACCTGGAATAGGAAAACCTAGTAGCATACAGGTGCCTTAAGTAGCCTGGTGGATGGGCTAGTGAACCATAGAGAGGAGTTGCAGGTCCCATAAGCCACTCTAGCCACTACATTCATGGTGGAACATGCGAGTCCCTCAAAAATCCTACTCTACTGCCATATAGGTGTCACCTGCAGCCATAAGGGCAATTGGGGTTGTAGGCAGGTGGGTATAGTGGGTTTTGGTGAGTTGTTTTTCTGGTACCCTTTATGTGAAGTTCACAGCAGTGCCCTCTAAGGTGCCCTACTGCTCTGTTGTCATGGCTGGGTGTTCAGTCCATTACAGGATTGGGCCCTCCCATGTCCAAATGGTCTTGTTCTGGGCATTTGGGACTTGGATGACATTTTGATAAAAATATGTGGTATAAAGATAGACATTCTGGCGGTCTAGGCATCTCAATGGACTGGATGTCCAGATAGAGAATTTTCAGAAAAAAAAAAATAAATTCTAGACGTATGGTGGTTTGCCTTTTTGAAAATAGGCATTTTCTTACTGCTGAACTTTAAATGTTTAGCACCATATTTCCACATCGGACTTAAACGTATGTTTTGTAAATATTCTTCCATGACTAGTTGTTGTGGCATTGTGTAAAAAAGTATCCCAATACAATGGGGGTGCCAAAAAGTTCTCAACCTAACCAACCAGATTCCTAAATTCTGAGCATTATTTTGCCACTGTAGCTGAAGAGTGTTATCATATATAGTTAAGTGCCAATTTGCAGAAACAAAATTCTATATTCTGACATTGTTTTAGAATCATCGATTGAACCATAGCCACGTCATTCTCTTCTTGGTTGGGCTGAGATCTGTTCAGCACCCCCTTGTAAGTCCCGACTTTGTGTTATTTCTGTGATACGATGGTTGGAGCACCCAGTTACTATATAGTTCATGTGGGAACCTTGGGAGCCAATGCCCAAGAAAAAGATCTGGGTGTCATTGTAGACAATACAATGAAACCTTCCACCCAATATGCGGCAGCGGCCCAAAAAAGCAAACAACATGCTAGGAATTAATGCTAGAAATTATTTAAAAGGGAATGGTTAACAAGACTAAGAAACATAGAAACATGATGGCAGATAAAGGCCAAATGGCCCATTTACTCAGCTAGTTCTTGACCCAGCCCGTCACTTTGGGACCCATCCCGAGGGCACTCAGTTTATTTATTACACATCTGTGTGGAACACTGTCAAAGACTTTGCTAAAATCTAAATATACTACATCTAGCGCACTCCCTGGGGGTGTCAAAGTCCCTCCTGAAGGGCCGCAATCCAGTCGGGTTTTCAGGATTTCACCAATGAATATGCATGAGATCTATTAGCATACAATGAAAGCAGTGCATGCAAATAGAACTCATGCATATTCACTGGGGAAATCCTGTAAACCCGACTGGATTGCGGCCCTCGAGGAGGGACTTTGACACCCCTGCTCTATCCAATTCTCTGGTCACCCAGTCAAAGAAATTGATCAGATTTGTCTGACGACCTACCTCTAGTGAATCCATGTTGCCTCCGGACCTGTAATCCACAGAATCCCACATAAAAAGGATTCAAAAAAAAGTAGGGGGCAGACCAAAGAAATTCCAGAAACCAAGGGATGAAAAAATGATTTTAATAACAAAGCACCAACTCTGCAAAGTCTTGATATGAGCCATCTTTCGGCAGTTTACTGCCTGCCTGAGGGGTATAACACTATTCTGTTACATAGTAACATAGTAGATGACGGCAGATAAAGACCCGAATGGTCCATCCAGTCTGCCCAACCTGATTCAATTTAAATTTTTTCTTCTTAGCTATTTCTGGGCAAGAATCCAAAGCTTTACCCGGAACTGTGCTTGGGTTCCAACTGCCGAAATCTCTGTTAAGACTTACTCCAGCCCATCCTCCACCAAACGGCCTCCATCCTCCCAACCATTGAAGCCCTCCCCAGCCCATCCTCCACCAAACGGCCATATACAGACACAGACCATGCAAGTCTGTCCAGTACTGGCCTTAGTTCAATATTTAATATTATTTTTCTGATTCTAAATCCTCTGTGTTCATCCCACGCTTCTTTGAATTCAGTCACAGTTTTACTCTCCACCACTTCTCTCGGGAGCGCATTCCAGGCATCCACTACCCTCTCCCACCTCTCTCGGGAACGCATTCCAGGCATCCATTACAAGGGACCACTGAAAAGTTCTCATCCCAACCATGAAGAGAATGATGTGGAGCCATGAAATGTACAAGTTATTGCACACTTTCTTGACACTTTTTGCTGCAATAATATGAAATGAAATGAAAAGTGTCAAGAAAAGTGCAAGTTTCATGGCTCCACATCATTCTCTTCTTGGGTTGGGCTGAGAACCTTTCAATAGCCTCTTATAAATGAGTGTGAGAGATGTAATTGTAACAACCTCCAAAGTAAAACAACTGCTAGGATCAGAGATTCAAAATAACAAAAGTGCCATTCTAATATGTAGATAGATGTAGAACTATTTCACGCATTATCCATTTCATTCCTTCATGATCTTTCTCTTCGAGTCATTTTGTACATTTTGATTATATGTTCATTATTATTATTAAATGGAAACTACTTAACAGTGGACCAAAGGATCTTTGATGTGTTTTCCTTATTGTAACTGTTCTACCATTTTGAGTATCAACAATATGGAATAACGCCATGAGTCTTCTAAATCATTAGTGAATTAAGAATCTAGGTTGGTTTTTTTAATAACATTTAACTTTTAAATAATGTATCATTTGGCAAGCTCAAATGTAAGAAACCACAGTACTAAATTTGCAATGAAAGGAGAGTGTTGTTCTAGAAGGGCTACATGGGAAATGTTAGCAAATTAAATATGACAGTTGATATTTTTGAAAACAGTGTTATAATTAGAGGACACCTGCAGCTGTTTTCCAAGTGAAACAGAAATCAACGTGCAGAAAGCCTGTGTACGACTTGGGGAAGCAGCATATTTCTCGTCTTTTCTCTCTTTTCTCTGTTCCTTTCTTGCAAGGCTCGTGCCTGCAAAGCTCCTGCCTTGTGAGAGTCTCCTATGTCAGAAGCTAATCTTCTACTCCTTGCCCACAGGATGGAACACTTCCATAAAACATCCCAATATGGTTAGGGCCCAGCTAAGCTGCAAGATCACATTTTTATGGACTGGGGTGACGATATCTGAACAATCACCTGAACAATCACCTGAATAAGATTAGTTTAAGTACATAAACATCTCCACCCTGGAACAAACTGAAGGTTCATCAAGCCCAGTGTCCTTCTTCCAACAGTGGCCTAACCCAGGTCACAAGTACCTAGCAAAGTCCCAAAGAGTAAAATAGACTTTTTGCTGCTCCAATTCTATGTTGCTGGAAATTGTCCTTTCCTCCATGGATTAAGGTGCCTGAGTTGTTTCATAGGTTGGCATGTCACAAGGAGCAGAACTGGCAAGTTACATGTGGAGAGTTAATTCTGAAATTCCCGAGTATGGTTGCTAGCACCAAATTTGCATTTAAAGTATCCCTCAGTATGGAAGTACCCATGCTGCCAGTCCAAATTATGAAAACTTATTTATAGATCCATGGGAACGTTGTACTTGATACCCATGGGGATTTCAAAAATCATTTTCTTTGTTCAACATGCTGAAATAACTGAATCTGCTATCCTTTATAGCTGCACACTGATATAGTTTTTAAAAATTTGCTAGATATGTACCAAAAATGATCATAGAAAACTATTGATTGTGCAGAGCTGTGTTACTTATTGTTAGACATGGGGGAAAAGAAATTATTGATAATCTGTTCTGTTTTTAAATTGCAGGGTCATGTTTAACCCAATTGAATTGCAATCAGCTTTCAAAGAGAAACCACTTGCAATATTTCCATTTGAAAATTAATAGCTAAAAGGGTCCATGTACTTTTTCCTCCTACAATTAGTGTGAGCATCCAAGTGGGGACAAAATAGCATGCGTATATATAAAATCCCATGTATGCAAGCTGTCTTATTCCCCCGACCTATATATACATCCACAGAAATGGCTCTCGCTATTCCAGCTCTGTAGTGCTCCATGCAAAGATGGGTAAATTTGAGCATGGCTAATTTACCAAGATAAATGTCTATGAGATGTATGTGGACTGAGTTGTTAACGAGCCTTTCGGATGATATTGTTTCAGTGTGTCTGTAGAATTTTTTTTTTTTTTGGTAATGTAATTTTATTTTTTATTTTTTTTGTGGAACAAGATTTTGTATACAAAGAGCCATTTATTGAAAGAATGTTTTCCGACGTTCATATTAGAGCAAGGTTGTAAGAATCAAAAGCTTTCACCGAGCTAAGCATACAATTATAGACAATAAGAGCAGGTTTCAATATTCTTTGGTTCATTTGAAAAGCAAAGGAATCCTGTCGGGGTGATAAATGAGACTTGGAAAATGGCTATGGCTATGTAACAACAAAAAGAAGGCAGCAAGTTTGGTCTAATCTGCAGAGAATTTCATATTCTGGTGCAAGTTGCATTCCATCGTTATTGTTGCAGTTCTGAAAAAAAGGTAAAAAATTCATATACATTTGCAGAAGAAGAATGTTCAAGCAATTATATAAAAGCATTTATGCTGATGGTGGCAGTGCTGTGGAAGGCCATTTTCGATAGGATGTCTAAGTCTGTGTTTGGACGTTTTGGAAAAGATGTCCAGAAATCCAGAAGAGAAAATGTTAATTTTCAAAACTGCAAGATGTATTATCTTTTTAAAAAATAATAACTTATTTAGATGTTTTGGCCCTTACTACGTCTCCCTTTGTTGGCCATTCTCTAATATAAAGTTGTCCTCTTGAAAAACATAGAAAAGCAAGCTTTCCTGACGTCCAGGCAGCCAGCATTCTTAGCAAACTGTTCAGACACCTGAGCATAGCAGAGGGGCAACTCTATGAATGCCACATAAAAAGTCCCATGTACAGATGTTCCTGTAACTTGCTTATATTGTATGGTGAGCCCTCCAAAACCCACCCCAAACTTACTGTACCCACCTGTACTTGCCCCCACTTTTAAATTCTGTGGGACCTCAGACTCTCCAGAATTTAAAAATTGGGTCCACAAACGCTCCCGCCAATATTCAAACTTGGATTTCCAACAAACTTTCCTGCCAAAAACCAAATTCATGACCAACAGATTACCCTATTCTCAATCAGATCCTTTGACCCACTAAATATAAAGACACACTGCAGACCTCACTGAAGAAAGCTACAGCATAATGGCTGAAATGTTGGCTCACACTGGTTGCCAATGCAAGCACGAATTCAATTCACACTATACTGTCTATTGTATGTTAAAATGTACAGCGCGCTGAAGATTCATTACCACCATTTTCACGGGTTTATTATTTGCCTGATAAAGAACGAAACCAACAACAAAAAGTAAAATCTCCAGACCGAGAACCCTTAAATATTTCACAAATCTTAGAGACATCTGAGAAGGACTTAACATCATCTGCCACTATGATTATTACTTTAGCTTTGCCAATTGATAAAACATGGTTGTTAAAACTTTACTTTAAAAATAGACAGAAAAGTTTCCTTGGTCACAAAATACAAATGTTTCCAGACTTGGCACGGGAGACGCAAAGGCGCCGCCGTGAATTTCTGCTTTTGAAACCTGGGGTTTTATCCTTGGGGGCGACTTTTTATTTGAGACATCCGTGTAAATGTATTGTGTATTACCGTACTCTCAAATATGTGTTTTTTGAACCATCCCAATTGACAAACTTTGTGGCAATGTCTCGTCTGAATTCAACAACCTTTGAACCCTAAATTTGATTATTGATGACCTCATTTCAGTGCTATAGCTTTCAGTTTCTTATATATTATTATTAATTTCTTCTATTTTTCACCAATTTTCTTTGACTCTTGGATCCTAAGTTGAGGACTTGAGCATAAATAGTAAAATTTGTTAATTTGTGAATTATATTTACTGTATAATTGATATCTATTCTATTATTGCTTTCTGTACAAGTGTAATACTTGAAATTTAAATTGAAAAATCAATAAAAGATTTAAGCATAAAAAAAAAAAAATGTACAGCGCTGCGTACGCCTTTCAGCGCTATAGAAATAATAAATAGTAGTAGGAACAAGTGGGCAGGTGTGATATTTTATGGTGTGCTCTTGGCCAGACATGAAACTGTGAAATAAACACAATAGGTAGCTGTGTCAATGTTGCTGTTTAACCAATAATCTTTATTGCTAATTATGCATTTGCCATGATTAATAAACACTAATATTTCAGCATTAATCTGAATTCTAAGAATTGAAAATAAATAGTTCAGTGTTGGGAACTGGTTATCTTGAATGTTCAGAGCATTGAGATGAACAGTGATGTCCAGAACATCTCATACACTCTCTGAAGACATTATTAACCAAGATAATTTACATTAATTAACATGGCATTGGCCATACACTATTTTTGGATAAATAAGCATATATTGGATTATGGTGTATTTGTCAACAATATAGTCATTAATATTGGATTCTTGATTATATTTGTTCCAAATTTGCTTATAAACATTCTGATGCCCAAACCTACAATATGAACAATAGAAATTATAATAAACCTAACCTGTCATGGTCAGAATAATAGGAATCCCAAGTTCTAACTAAATAATTGTGATCTTGGTTGTTAAAATGAGAGTAGGACTGAAGACTGTTTACAAAATAAGTTTTTTGTTTTCTAAACAGTTTTCAGTTAAGAGGTGATCGGCTCCGGAGTAATCTAAGGAAATACTTTTTTACCAGAAAGGGTGGTAGATGCGTGGAACAGTCTCCTGGATTCGGTGGTGGAGACAGAGACTGTGTCTGAATTCAAGAAAGCCTGGGATAGGCACATGGGATTTCTTAGAGAGAGGAAGAGATAATGATTACTGCAGATGGGCAGCTCTATGACATCACAATGCAGGTGCACAGAGCCTTAGCCTATAGAAAGAGGAGATGCAAATGTTAAGAGCCTTAGCCAATAGGGAGAGGAGGAGATAATGGTTACTGCAGATGGGCAGAATGGATGGGCCATTTGGCCTTTATCTGCCATCATGTTTCTAAATTGGAAGCTTACATGCAGGATGTGAACTGCAGTCCCAGATAGCAAATTTGCAGTGAAGATTTTATATCTGCTGGGTTTTAGAAATCATACTTTTTCTGTAATGATCATCCGTGATTACTGCAAATGGAGGCCTAGTCCCAGCAGTTTTGGGCAAATGTTGAAGGCTTAATTTTTTTTTATACAAGTGTTTGGCCGAGGCCGCTTGCTGGGCAGAACTGTTGGGGCTTTATTTAGTTTATTTTATTGCTGACTTGATATTCTGCCCTTCCATACATACAGAGCAGTCTACAAAGTAAAAACAATAAGTCATAACATTAGGAAAAGAGGGATAGCACAAACAGAGAAGGAGATTAACTCTGAAACCAGGGTCAATGAGACTGAGGCTTCCATCACAAAAGGAAAAGGTAACGTACAAAGATGAGTTTTGAGAAGAGTCCAGAAAGAAGAAAACATTTGGGCAGAACAAAGTTCTAATGGGAGCACATCCCAAAGATTAGAGGTGATAAAGAAAGACTGAATGACATGGACAGATAAAGGGGGTCACAATTAGACGAGATGCAATAGCGGAGCATAGGAACCTGTCAGGGACATAAGGAGAAATAAGCACAGAAAGATGGAAAGGGTTGCTAGTATGTAGGACTTTAAAGACAAGGATAAGGATCTTAAAATAGATCCAAAAAGTGATGGGAAGCCAATGGTGTTGATCAAGGAGAGAGGAAACATGATCAGAACTGTGAGCATGAGATAGGAATCTTATATGACTGTATTCTATACCATGTTTTTGATCAGGGTGCAGTAGGTGGAGAGTAAGATTGGCCAGTGACCTCAAAAGCAACTGATTTGGAAAGGCTGAGAACTAAACAATTGGTAGAAAACTAGTTGTCAATTTGGGCCAGACAGGACTGAAGAGGAAACAGGTCCAAATTGGAGGGTTTTAGGGGAAAGAGTAGTAGAATATTATTTGCGTAAATATAAATGCAAAATGACTGAATAAGTTAAGCAGTTAAGGGATCCTCCCTGTGGTTAAATGGAAACCTGTTGTCTCTATTGCATGTATGATCTGTGTCTTAATATTTTGGTATGCTGTGTTTTCTTTCCTATCTTATTATGGAGTTCCTATCAATCTTTATTTTAATATGTAAACTGTTTTTGACCTGGTCATCAGATAAGGAGATCCAGCACGTTCAAATAAATGATGAATGATAAATCCCATATCAAAAGAGTTCCATTATGTTGGAGTTCTCTCAGACTGCTTTCTTTTTCCATTCACAGTCAAAAAATGTCTTAAAAACTACTCTGTTTTATAAATTGAGATTGATGAGGAGATTACATGATTTCTTGTCTCTTGGTTGGCCTTTATCTGTGCTACAAGCATTGCAGGCTACTCAAAATGTGACACCAAGGTTGATATTTGTTCATTCCAAGCATAACCATATTTCTTTCATATCGTCTGCTTTACACCGGCTCCCTATAGTATGGCAAGTCCAGTTCAAGAGCTTGACTTTAGTATATAAAACACTGAATAATGAGTGCCCACCCTCCCCCCCCGCCACACACACACACAAATCCTCTTGTCTTGGCCTGTATGCTATGGATTTATCATCTTTGTGATTGCTGCAGATAAACATTTACTAAATGTTCCATCGTTTCATAAAGCCAGGCTTGATGAATATTAATCCAGTGTTTTTCATGTGGCATACCCAGTGCAATGGAGTACTGTACCAACCGAATTGTGAAATATTGAGAACATGGTGTTATAAGAAAAGACAGAAAGCAAGGTGAAGTCGTACCATGGAACGATACAGAGGCATTATAACATTTAGTCTGGTTTACTATCCCATTTCTAATAATTCCTAGCATCTTGTTTGCTTTTTTGGTTACTGCCGCACATTGGGCAGAAGGTTTCAGCATATAGTCTACAAAGACACCCAGACTTTTTTCAAGGGCTGGCCCTCAAGATGGACCCTAGCATCTGGTAACTATGATTTGTGTTATTCTTTCTAATGTACATCA
This sequence comes from Geotrypetes seraphini, assembly GCF_902459505.1. Classification (NCBI taxonomy): domain Eukaryota; kingdom Metazoa; phylum Chordata; class Amphibia; order Gymnophiona; family Dermophiidae; genus Geotrypetes; species Geotrypetes seraphini. The sequence continues at coordinate 28,272,855 of NC_047095.1, forward strand.
CTTTGTATTTGTCCACATTAAATTTCATCTGCCATTTGGATGCCCAGACTTCTAATTTCCTAAGTTCTGCCTGTAATTGTTCACAGTCCACATGTGTTATAACAACTTTGAACAGTTTTAGTGTCATCTGTAAATGTAATCACCTTACTAATCATTTCAATTTCCAGATCATTTATAAATAAGTTAAACAACACCAGTCCCAGTACAGATCCTTGCGGCAATCCACTATTTACCCTTCTCCATTGAGAAAAATTGCCATTTAACTGAATATTTTTGTCCGATAACCAATTCCTAATCCAAAACTGAACATTGCCTCCTATCCCATGACTCTTTATTTTTCTCAGGAGCCTCTCATAAGGAACTCTGTCAAAAGCTTTCTGAAAATCTAGATACGCTACATCAACCAGCTCACCTTTATCAAGGTATTTATTTACAACTTCAAAGAAGTCAAACAAATTGGTGAGACAAGACCTCCCTTGGCTGAACCCATGCTGACTCAGTCTCATTGAATCATGTTTGTCTAAAAGTTCCACAATTTTATTTTTTATAATTGTTTCCACTATTTTGCTCAGCACTGAAGTCAGGCTTACCGGTCTATAATTTCCTGGATCTCCCCTGGAACCCTTTTTAAAAATTGGTGTAACATTGGTCACCCTCTAATCTTCAAGGTTGAGGAGCTGTGGACTGCTACCTGCTCTATGGGAGCGAAAGTATGAAAGATTGCTGCTAAGTGTACTTTCAGAATGGATTAAATTCTTTAAAATATACGAATGTTTGCGTTTGCCTTTTGCTTTTTATGAACACAGTTAAACCCTCTTGAAGACAATGAATATTCCCCAATACTGTGTGGATAAATGAGATGGAACTTTCATATGGTGGAGATTTTTCCGAGTCACACTGAATAAAGTAAAAGGGTATATGCTATCGTAGCTTAAAGAGCTAGGAAGTCAAAGTAATACTATGTAACTAAATAAGACTTCTCAGTGCAAAAATAAACAAAATATATACAGTAAAACCTTAGTTTGCAAGCATAATTTGTTCCAGAAGCATGCTTGTAATCCAAAGCACTCGTATATCAAAGCAAATTTCCCCCTAGGAAATAATGGAAACTCAAGACGATTCGTTCCACAACCCAAAAACTTTAATACAAAATACTATACGTACTTGTATTGCAAGCCCTCGCTCATTTAGAACAGTCACTACACTCCTGCAGCGTCAGAGAGAGACGAACCATCGGCTCAGTTGTGATGATGCGACGCGTGTATACTGTATGAACTCGTATTGTATGACTTTGCTTGCTTAGAACAGTCACTACACTCTTGAAATGTCAGAGAGAGAAGAGCCATTGGCTCCGTTGTGATGATGTGTGTATACTGTATATACTTGTATTGCAAGACCTTACTTGTATATCAAGTTAAAATTTAATGTTTTGCTTGTCTTGCAAAACACTTGCAAACCAAGTTACTTGCAATCCAAGGTTTTACTGTATCTGGCTTATAAAGTAATTCAAGTGTTCACATACACTCAGAATTGTGAGATTTGACCAAGAGCGATAGCTCCTATAGCCAAGCCCACCGCCCCATCACTATGTATGACTTGTTTTAGAAGAGACTTGAAGTGAACATGCTGTTCAAACACTCAAACTAATTTTCAATGGCAAAAAAGAGAAAAAAATTCCCACTTAGTTTTCAATTATGTCGACATGGACCATGTTTCGAAATTCTTTCTCAAGGGACCCAGAGGGTGATGTAAACTGCTCAAAATGCCAAAGAACTAAGAGTGGTGTGATTTGGGCAAAAAATGTTGTAATCTGTTAATTGAAGTATAAAATGTCACTCACATATAATTAAACAAAAAACATTATTAAAGAACAAATCTGTAATTCAACTCTTCAAAAAGCAGCACAGGAAAAAGATAAAAAGGGTACTTGCCATATGTATAACGTAACTATTTGGGACTACGTCAGCACACTTAACTTTGATATTTAAGTCAGCAGTTGACTCGGCGGCTCTTTAGCCGTTATATGAATGAAGCAGTGAAGTAAAGTTACGTTATACATATGGCAAGTACCCTTTTTATCTTTTTCCTGTGCTGCTTTTTGAAGAGTTGAATTACAGATTTGTTCTTTAATAATGTTTTTTGTTTAATTATATGTGAGTGACATTTTATACTTCAATTAACAGATGACAACATTTTTTGTCCAAATCACACCACTCTTAGTTCTTTGGCATTTTGAGCAGTTTACATCACCCTCTGGGTCCCTTGAGAAAGAATTTCAAAACATGGTCCATGTCGGGACTTGTCGACATAATTGTAAAGTGGGAATTTTTTTCTCTTTTTTTGCCATTGAAAATTAGTTTGAGTGTTTGAACAGCATGTTCACTTCAAGTTTCTTCTAAAACAAGTCATACACAGTGATGGGGCGGTGGGCTTGGCTATAGGAGCTATCGCTCTTGGTCAAATCTCACAATTCTGAGTGTATGTGAACACTTGAATTACTTACTTTATTGGGCTTGGCTATAGGAGCTATCGCTCTTGGTCAAATCTCACAATTCTGAGTGTATGTGAACACTTGAATTACTTACTTTATAAGCCAGATATATTTTATTTATTTTTGCACTGAGAAGTCTTATTTAGTTACGGAGATTTTTCTGACCCATGAGGATTAACCGAGGTCTTTTACTCCACCATAGTATATTGTTTGAGCCTTGTTCGGGTTCCTGTTTTCATATATAGGTGTGTAATTGAAATCACCCATTATTATACTGTTGCCCAATGTACCAGCTTTCTTAATCTCTGAAAACATTTCATCATCTCTCTGCTCATTTTGTATATTTCTTCTTTTCACACCTGGAATCTCTATCCATATGGATTCCACATTGCTATCTATGTCATGCAGAATGTTTATTTTGTTTGATTCAATTCCCTCTATAACATATAGCGCAACCCTCCCCCTGCCCACTTAAATCACGCTCAGTGGGCCAGTAACCAATAGTCGGCAGCATTTAACCAGTCAGTGCCACTGAATATCATTTAAAAAGTTATCGGTAGAGGAGTGTTTTAGAGGCAGAAGCCAGGAGCAATGCAGTTGCTGACAGTATGACGTGCTGGCACCCGAATAGCTAAGCGACCAAACAAGACCACATAAACAGCAGTCATAACTTTGGTTAAACACTAACCTCTAGTGATAGTACATTAGACATATACGACAGTTGCAGCCACCATTTTAGAGAAGCAGCCACTAGGGGCAGGAGCAAATGGGTTTACGCATGCTCCAATGACCCACTAAGACTCCCAGGAAAGTTAAAGTAGGTCAGGGGATCTACTTGAGCATGGGAGGGGGAGTATCTGAATCAAGAGGGTCCCTATATTGCTGGTGGGGTCTGGGAGGGATCAGAATTAGGGGACAAGGTGGGGTTTGGGGGAGAGAATGATTGATCCCGATGTGTGGATCCTGGCTGACATTCAGCCGAGATCTACATAAATCTGGGCAGCAAACTGTTCACTGGTCAGTCCTAAATATTCAATGCAGGTGCCTTAGTATGCCCTGGCATTAATAGCAGTGCCCAATTCTGCCCACATCAGTCAGTGGTTAAAAAAAATTCTGATCACTGTTGTCCGAATAATGACCAGTATACTAAGCATGACTTAAGAACTAAATATACTCGTAAAATCATAACTAAAATCACCTTATAACCTTTTATGTTTACAATAATAATAGTAGATGAAAACATAGCCGGAGGATTCCTCACTTCTATCAGTGGCTACAGCAATTAAAATTCTGCATAAAAAGCCAAGTTTAAGACTTCCTTAAAAATCAAGTAATTTTTTATGCTGCAGAGTTACAAGGTAATCATATGTGAAGCCTAGCAGTGAAAGTGACTTTCTATAGCAAAGAAACATAACAGACACTTATGCTTCATTATACCATTTCCTCTACATACTCCCCTTACATTTCACCTTGACCAACTGCCATCTCATAACAATAAAAACTCTTCTAAGTAAGGTAATTAATGAGTTGTGTTAAATGATATGGTAAGATTAATTTATTTTGTATGAAAACAATTGTCAAAGAGAGCTAGCCAGGTAACTATCAAGTTAGCCACCAAGATGTCCTGAGAAGAAACATACACCCACAAAGAGCTTAAAAATGTGTATACTTTCACAACACACATAGGTCTAAATTCTGTTGGTACCATTATCGGTTTGCTGCTTAAAAAATTGCTGCTGATCTGTGTCAGTCATGCAACAGTGCCGTTTACAGGATCAGTCCTACGTCAAAGATGGATATCATAAATGTAGGCCTCTAATGGAGCCTAGTGATGCCTAAGGCCATTTCTGGCATTAACCATGTCTATTTTGGCCTTTAAGTGTTGCTAGGTACCATTGGAAGTGCAATTCTCGGCAGCCTTTTTGTAAGTGCCTCCTAGTGTCTACTTTTTTTAACGGCGTTTTAATTGTTTTTAATTGGCACAGCCAAACGAAAAAAAAAAACCTTTATGATAACCTAATAGCCTCCAAAGCAGCTAAACTGAACAGACAAATCACCACTCTAGGTTATCTTTGACTACAGACTACAAAGCCTTCAGGAGAGCCATTAAAACCATACTCTTCAAAAAACACATAAAACCTATCCAGCACAACCAATCCCAACCCAATATCCAACACTCTATTTACCCTTAGATCTCTCTAATACTCTTATCTACCAAACGTTATCTAAAACCCATAATTTCATCCTATTCTTATCTCCTAAAGACCTCCACTTCCCTTTGGTAACTCTTTACCCAATATATATTATCTTAAAAATTC